>NW_028270141.1:56757524-56911430 GCF_037043375.1 Chiloscyllium plagiosum
TATGGAAAAGTATACAGTTAATGGCAGGACCCTGAACAGCATTGAGGTACAGATGATGGATCTTGGGGTTCAAGTCCATAGCTCCCTGAATTGGGTCACACAAGTACAGGCAATTCTCCTATAACACCATAGCTGTTATAGGAGAAACCTCACTTAATATAAATAATGGGGCCTGTGGGAAAACTGGAGTTGGGGCAGACCAGCAAAAAATATCACTCATGATCACTCAAAAATCATCCCAAGTCTAACACAAATTAAAGCACAACCTGAATGAAGGTTGAAATCACATTATCTAGCAAAACAAAAGTTAATTTATCACAGTACATTTAAAAAAAATAAGAAAGCTGCCCTTTATATAGTACCTGTTGTGGTTCTGTTCGCCAAGCTGGAAGTTTTTGTTTGAAACGTTTCGTCCCCTGGCTAGGCGACATCATCAGTGCTTGGGAGCCTCCTGCGAAGCACTTCTTTGATGTTTCCTCCAGTGTTTACAGTGGTCTGTCCCTGCCGCTTCCGGTTGTCAGTTTCAGCTGTCCGCTGTAGTGGTTGGTATATTGGGTCCAGGTCGATGTGTTTGTTGATGGAGTTTGTGGATGAATGCCATGCCTCTAGGAATTCCCTGGCTGTTCTCTGTCTGGCTTGCCCTATGATAGTAGTGTTGTCCCAGTCGAATTCATGTTGCTTGTCTGCGTGTGTGGCTACTAAGGATAGCTGGTCGTGTCGTTTCGTGGCTAGTTGATGTTCATGTATGCAGATAGTTAGCTGTCTTCCTGTTTGTCCTGTATAGTGTTTTGTGCAGTCCTTGCATGGTATTTTGTACACTACATTAGTTTTGCTCATGTTGGGTATCGGGTCCTTCGTTCTGGTGAGTTGTTGTCTGAGCGTGGCTGTTGGTTTGTGTGCTGTTATGAGTCCTAGGGGTCGCAGTAGTCTGGCTGTCAGTTCTGAGATGCTCCTGATGTATGGTAGTGTGGCTAGTCTTTTTGGTTGTGGTATGTCCTTGTTCCGTGGTCTTTCTCTTAGGCATCTGTTGATGAAGTTGCGCGGGTATCCGTTTTTGGCGAATACCTTGTATAGGTGTTCCTCTTCTTCTTTTTGCAGTTCTGGTGTACTGCAGTGTGTTGTGGCCCTTTTGAATAGTGTCCTGATGCAGCTTCGTTTGTGTGTGTTGGGGTGGTTACTTTCATAGTTTAGGACTTGGTCTGTGTGTGTGGCTTTCCTATATACCCCTGTAGTGAATTCTCCGTTCGGTGTTCTCTGTACCATCACGTCTAGGAATGGGAGCTGGCTATCCTTTTCTTCTTCTCTCGTGACTTGGATTCCTGTGAGTGTGGCGTTGATGATCCGGTGTGAAAACACGGAAATAGAAAAAACACACCGGATCATCAACGCCAGGGTACGAAACGTTTGCAACAAAACTTCCAGCTCGGCGAACAGAACCCCTAGGAGCAGCCGAGCTACAAATCTTCGCACAAACTTTGAATATAGTACCTGTCACAGAAAGCTACTCTGTCAGCAGCTGACATCTGCGCATGTGCAGAACAGCACGAAGATTGGGGCTGACTTCATGCATGCTCAGGTTGGCATGTTGACTTCGGCTGACACCTTGCATGCACAGAATGACACAAAGACTTTGGTGCATACGCAAAACAGCATGAAGAGCGGCACCAATGTCATGCATGTGCAGACACCAGCACATGCAGATTTGCAAGAACACTGGCGCATGTGCAGAGTGGCATGGAGATTTCAGCATGCCTATCAGCGCATTAGCAAAATGATGCATGCAAACTGATCCCCGCTGGAATCACGCTATTGCTAATGGACTTAAGGAAAGGTATTTTGGAGAACGCTTAAGGCTTTAGCTAAATCATGCTGCTGAACCACGTGTTAATCCAGAACTACTTGTAGATACTGTGGTAAAGGTATGGCATGGCATGCTGTGGTATGGCATGCTTGCCTTCATTGGTCAGAGTTAAAAATCACATACCAGGTTATAGCCCAACAGGTTTATTTGGAAGTACTAGCTTTCAGAGTGCTGCTCCTTCATCAGGTAGCAAGCAGGGCAGGATCACAGGACACAGAATTTATAGTCAAAGTTCAAAATATGCGACATATTAAACAAACTTAGATTACTATTAAGTATTAATCACTTCGAATGGGTTGCAGTTTTTGATTCATTAATATATAAATCCCAGAACTTCTTTCAAGTCACATTCCTGAGATAACTTAAGGTTTTATAACAAAAAAGTGACAGCTCAGCTCAGACAATGCATTAAAGACCTGAGGTAAGACTCTGTTTTCCAATGTTGAGTCAGACTGGTTCTATTTTAAAAGTAGGAATATATAAAATTTCACATGGACTGATTGCCTTCAGATTGTGTACTTTTTGAACAAGTATGCAAATTCATCCATCGATTTGTGTGTGTGTGTGTGAGGGCGAGAGTGAGTGAGTTGTGGGTTCGTGTTCAAATAATGACTAGAATCGGTGAGTGACGAAATAGCCTCTTTCATTCAGTGGTGCTGGAAATGCACAGCAGGTTAGGCAGCATCCAAGGAGCAGGAGAATCGATGTTTCAGGCATCAGCCATTCCTGATGAAGGGATGATGCCTGAAACATCAATTCTCCTGCTCCTCGGATGCTGCCTAACCTGCTTTGCTTTTCCAGCACCACACTCTCCACTGTGATCTCCCGTATCTGCAGTCCTCACTTTTCCTCTTTTATTCAGTAGTACAGCACAAGTTTGAGGCAGCATTACAATCCCAAAATACAGTTGTTACAAGAGCCCCTTCATACACAGTTCTTACATATATTAAAATACATTATTATTGTGTTACATTATTTTGTTTATAATACACAAAGGTTTGAAGGACTTCCATCCTGGGAGATAGGAGATGGATTGAAACGTGCGAAGTGCTTGTTGCTACTTCTTACAGGATTAAGAGTGTCTGTCCAGCCTGCTTGCATTATTAGGAGGTGTTAGTCACAGAGATGTACAGCACAGAAACAGACCCTTCGGTCCATCTCGTCCATGCCGACCAGATATCTCAAGACTCCTTTTGTCTTTTAAGTTTTTAAACGTTCGTAAAAATACTAGGCCAATATGCTGTAAATATTGGGCGGGGAATTGAGGATATAAGTCAAGATGTCATGTTACAGCTTTGGTCAGGCCACACTCAGATTATTGCATTCAATTCTGGTTGCCACATTACAGGAATGGTGTGGAGACTTTGGAGAGGATGGAGGAGAGGTTTACCAGGATGCTGTCTTGATTAGAGGATATTAGCTATAAGGAGATGCTCCAAAACGTCAGGCTGTTTTCACTAAAGTGATGGAGGCGGAGGGGAGAGTTGATACAGGTCTACAGAATTATGAGACGCATAGATAGGGGTTGATGGTCAGAATCTTTTTCCCAAAGTTGAAACGTCTAATCTTAAGGGGCATGCACTAAGGTGAGGGGGGGTTAACTTCAAAGAAGATGTGAGGGGCAAGTCTTTTACAAGTGGTAGGAGTCTGGAATGCACTGCTAGGGGTTGTGGAGGAGGCAGATATGTTAGGTGCGTTTAAGGGAATTTTAGATAAGCACATGAATATGCAAGGAATGGAGGGATATGGAATAAGGGCAGCCAGAAGGGATTAGTTTAATTTGGCATCATGTTCAGCACAACATCATGAGCCGTAGGGCCCAGCCATGCCTATTGTTTATTGTTCTACGTTCTATGTTCTAAATGTAACCCAAATGAGTACTGTGGATTCTGTTTAAGTGACGATCACTTCTGGATTGATTTTGAATGGAACTATTGGTATGGTGTTCCAATGGCCAGACAGTCATTGGTCCAGTGTAGATGGGAGTTGCACATGGGGATCTTTTGGAATTCCCACTGCAGCAGACAGTTAAGAAAATGCCAAGGAACTTGGTAGTTTCCACTGGGTAAATTCTGTATGCCATAAATCTCTGAAAGTTTCCATTTGAATTGGAGATTTTGGCAGATTCCGAGGAAATTAAGCAAAACCAAGAAAAATTTGATGATTGAGTATTTATCCTGAGAGATTATTAAACAGACATTAATTACCTCACTCATACCACTCCTCCCTCTCAGAACATTAAAATCAGTCTTACGTTATGTACTTATCCTTTGACAGCAGCTGTCAAAGGTGACTATCAGGACCTTTGCTTTGATTATTTACACAGAAACAAAGTGCAGAATTAGGGGAAGAGAAGCACGAGATTGGCAGTGAACCAGAATGCTCATTCAGTGCAGATATAGAGGTTAAATAATCTTAATTTGTGCCATTACAATTCTGTGATTTGGATACATTGGGTAGGAGGAAACATTTGCATAGCACAGATGTCAGTATAGGCAGTTGGACTGAACGGTCTGTTTTCGAGCTTTGAATTCTTATCTATTGGAATTAATTATCATTATCTCGACAAATTTCATGAAATGTGACGGATGAAAGAAAGCTCCTTCAGATCCTTTTGTTCTGTTGAATTTAGCTCCTGACAGATCAGTGTAGACACATTGACAATATCTGTTGTTTACATCAAGCTTGCTTCTGAGTAAACCTGATAGGAATGTAACAGAATTCAAACTCCATGGCATATTACAGTCTTTAGAATGGATTACAGTTAGAACATAGAACATTACAGCGCAATACAGGCCCTTCGGCCCTCGATGTTGTGCCGACCTGTCATACCAATCTGAAGCCCATCTAACCTGCACTATTCCATGTACGTCCATATGCTTGTCCAATGATGACTTAAATGTACTTAAAGTTGGCGAATCCACTACCGTTGCAGGTAAAGCATTCCATACCCTTACTACACGCTGAGTAAAGAAACTACCTCTGACATCTGTCCTATATCTATCACTCCTCAATTTAAAGCTATGCCCCCTCATGCTCGCCATCATCATTCTTGGAAAAAGGCTCTCCCTGTCCACCCAATCTAACCCACTGATTATCTTATATGTCTCTATTAAGTCACCTCTCAACCTCGTTCTCTCCAACGAAAACAGTCTCAAGTCCCTTAGCCTTTCCTCGTAAGACCTTTCCTCCACACCAGGCAACATCCTAGTAAATCTCCTCTGCACCCTTTCCAAAGCTTCCACATCCTCCTTATAATGCGGTGACCAGAACTGTACACAATACTCCAAGTGCGGCCGCATCAGAGTTTGTACAGCTGTAGCATAACCTCATAGTTCCAGAACCTCATGGTTCTATTAATAAAAGCTAAAACACTGCATGCCTTCTTAACAACCCTGTCTACCTGGGTGGCAACTTTCAAGGATCTGTGTACCTAGACACCGAGATCACTCTGCTCATCTACATTGCCAAGGATCTTACCATTAGCCCAGTACTTTGCATTCCGATTACTCCGACCAAAGTGAATCACCTCACACTTGTCTGCATTAAACTCCATTTGCCACATCTCAACCCAGCTCTGCAGCTTATCTATGTCTCTCTGTAACCTATAAAATCCTTTGTCACTGTCCACAACTCCACCGACCTTAGTGTCGTCTGCAAATTTACGAACCCACCCTTCTACGCCCTCATCCAGGTCGTTTATAAAAATGACGAACAGCAGTGGACACAACACTGACCCTTGCGGTACACCACTAGTAACTGGACTTCAGGATGAATATTTCCAATCAACCACCACCCTCTATCTTCTTTCAGCAAGCCAATTACAGATCCAAACTGCTATATCTCCCACAATCCCATTCCTCTGCATTTTGTAAAATAGCCTACTGTGGGGAACCTTATCGAACACCTTGCTGAAATCCATATACACCACATAAACCGGTTTACTCTCATCTACCTGTTTGGTCACCTTCTCAAATAACTCAATAAGGTTTGTGAGGCACGACCTACCCTTCACAAAACTGTGCTGACTATCCCTAATTAAATTATTCTTTTCTAGATGATTATAACCTTTTCCAAAACTTTACCAACAACTGAAATAAGGCTCACTGGTCTATAATTACCAGGGTTGTCTCTATTCCCCTTCTTGAACAGGGGAACATTTGCTATCCTCCAGTCTTCTGGCACTATTCCTGTAGACAATGACGATTTAAAGATCAATGCCAAAGGCTTAGCAATCTCCTCCATGGCTTCCCAGAGGAACCTAGGATAAATCCCATCTGGTCCGGGGACTTATCTATTTTCACACTCTGCAAGATTTCTAATACCGCTTCCTTGTGAACCTCAAATCACACCTAGTCTAGTAGCCTGTATCTCAGTAATCTCCTCAAAAACATTGTCGTTTTCTAGAGTGAATACTGTTGAAAAATATTCATTTCGTGCTTCCCCTATCTCCTCTGACTCCACACACAACTTCCCACTACTATCCTTGATTGGCCCTAATCTTACTCGTCATTCTTTTATTCCAAAAATACCTATAGAAAGCCTTAGGGTTTACCCTGATCCTATCCACCAACAACTTCTAATGTCTCCTCCTGGCTCTTCTGAGCTCCTTCTTTAGGTCTTTCCTGGTTACCTTGTAACCCTCAAGCGCCCTAACTGAGCCTTCACATCTCATCCTAACATAAGCCTTCTTCTTCCTCTTGACCAGAGATTCCACTTCCTTTGTAAACCACGGCTCCTGCGCTCTACAGCTTCCTCCCTGCCTGACAGGTGTATACTTATCTAGAACACACAGTAGCTTTTCCTTGAATAAGTCCACATTTCTAATGTGCCTATCCCCTGCAGTTTCCTTCCCCATCCTATGCTTCCTAAATCTTGCCTAATCACATCGTAATTGCCTTTCCCCCAGCTGTAACTCTTGCCCAGTGGTATACACCTATGTCTTTCTATCACTAAAGTAAACATAACAGAATTGTGATCACTATCACAAAAGTGCTCACCTACTTCCAAGTCTAACACCTGGCCAGGCTCATTACCCAGTACCAAATCTAATGTGGCTTCGCCCCTTGTTGGCCTGTCTACATACTGTATCAGGAAGCCCTCCTGTACACGCTGGACAAAAACTGACCCATCTATAGTACTCGTACTATAGTGTTCCCAGTCAATATTTGGAAAGTTGAAGTCCCCCATGACAACTACCCTGTCTCTCTCACTCCTATCGAGAATCATCTTTCCTATCCTTTTCTCTACATCTCTGGAACTATTCGGAGGCCTATAGAAAACTCCCAACAGGGTGACCTCTCCTTTCCTGTTTCTAACCTCAGCCCATCCTACCTCAGTTGACGAGTCCCCAAACATCCTTTCTGCAATTGTAATACTGTCCTTGACCAACAATGCCACACCGCCCCCTCTTTTACCATCTTCTCTGTTCTTACTGAAACATCTAAATCCTGGAACCTGAAACAACCATTCCTGTCCCTGCTCTAACCATATCTCCGAAATGGCCACAACATCGAAGTCCCAGGTACCAAGATCATGGTTTATCTTCTATCAATTTTCAATGGTTTATTAGTCCCTTTAGTGAGCAAGGATATGGTTGCATGTTGATTCATAGGGTAATTGTTGGCTGGATCAGCATTCTTGTCCGCCTGAATTGTCCTTGTGAAGATGGTGATGAACTGCCAATGCTAGTACCAACAATACCTATAGAGAGTTCCCTAATTTTGACCCAGCAGTACTGAAGGAATGGTAATAGATTTCCAAGCCAGAATGGTGAGTGGGTTGGAAGGAACCTCTAGGTGGTGAATCTCCTGTGTAACTGCTTCCCTTGTCCTTCTAGATGATAGGGGTCATGGGTTTGGAAGTTAGAAACATTCCATCACAGTCCTGACTTGTGACTTGGACAGCTTTTGGGAGTCAGGAGTTAGGTTACTGACTGCAGAATTCCTCGCCTCTGACCTGCTTTTGTAGCAACCATATTTGTATGGCTAGTCAAGTGCAGTTTCCGGTGAATGGTAATCCCCAGAATGTTGATAATGGGGGTTTCAGTGATGGTGATACTGAATGGAAGATGGTTAAATTCTCTCTTACTGAAGATGATCATTGCATTATGCTTCTGTGGCAAGAATATTCCTTTATATTTGATAGTATCCAGGTTGTGCTGCATTTGGACAAAGAAACTAGAAATAGGAACAGGAATACGGCATTTGTCCTTTGAGCCTGCTCTGCTATTCAATATATTCATAACTGAACATCCAAATTAGTATCAATTCCCGCTGTCTCCCTTTGATCCTGCAGTTCCTTTGATCTCTTTAGCCCCAAGAGTTATATCTAACTCTTTCTTGGAAACATTCAATGTTTTGTCCTCAACTTTTTACAGTAGCAGAGTTTACAGTAGGCTCACTACTCTCTGGGTGAAGAAATTTCTACTCATCTCAGTCTTAAATGGGCCTACCCTATATCCTTAGACTGTGACACCCAGATCTGGACCTCATTCTGTCTGCATTTACCCTATCAGGTCCTTTTCAAATTTTATAGAATTCCGAGTTTCCCCCTCATTTTTGTAAATCCTAGTGAATACAGCCCTAACTGATCCAGTATCCCCTCATAAGTTGGTCGTGCCATGCAAGGAATTCGTCTGTTAAACCTTTGCTGCACCCTGTCTATAACAAGAACGTCCTTCCTTGGATAAGGAGACCAAAGCTGCACACAATACTTCAAGTATGATCTCACCCAAGGCCCCTGTACAATTGCAGCAAGACATCCTCTCATTATGAAGTGAAACATGCAGTACGCATGCTGCACCTGCCACCTTACTTTCAGTGACTGGTGTATGAAGCCATCTTTTAATCATGATGATTAAATTTTTTTTAAGGGGGGAGGTATTGCGAAGTTGGGTAGAGTATTTGTGGTTTGAACGACAATGTTAGAATTTGATGTTTATAAACTGATGGGGGTGGAAGAATGGCATGGTCTCTAAAAGATTTTTTATGTGCTTAGCGATTTGAAAATGCGTGTCTGTGGGCAGCAGCTTGCTACTTGCAGGTGCTTGAATTAAAACATTTGTATCAAAAGACTATGCTGTTAGCAGGCAAAGCAGTACTTTTACTTTAAATTGCTATAACCCTTTGGGGTTACAAGAGCAGAAACCTCTTTTGCTCTTTCCAACAAAGGTACTTGCCAGTAACTACAAAGTAAGACCAACTTTGTGATGTAAGTGGCTTGTCCAACTTTTTCCTAAAGTCCTTCAGCTTTGGACTTGGCCAAGAGTCTGATTTAGTCACAGCATTGATCTTCTAAAGTCTACGCAGAATCATGGATTACCTTCAGGTTTAGAAACCAACACGACCAACGAACTCCACTCGCTTTGGTGATGTTTTCTTCCATTTCCTTCTGTATCTGTGCTGCTTTGAGAGGATTAAACCTGTAGGGGTGTTGTTTTTTTGGAATAGCATTCTCTACGTCAACCTCATGAAGTATGGTATTAGTCCTTCCCATTCTATTTCCATATGTGTCCTCATAGTGCTGCAATAAGTCTTTCAATTCAGTTCTCTGCTCCTGAGGCAGATAGCTCACTACACTATCAAATTCCTTGAGGACTTCTTCATTCGTCAATTTATTCTGAGGCACATCAAAATCTATATCTTCTGTATTTGATTCCTCACTCTGAGTGGCAGTAACTAATACCTGTTTTTGCTGGCTTCCTTTCTCAGTAACAATACTGTTTCAACATGTTCACATGACACACCTGATAATTTTTTTTTCCTATCTGGCATCTTTATCAATTAATACACCCAACTTAACTTCCTCTTTATCTTGATTTGAAGGGATCTCCTACCACTGATAACAACATCAATACTTTATCCCCATGGACAACTATGAATTTTAGAGTTCTTATCTGCTTCTTGCTTCATTAGGTGCTTTTTAACCTGTCTCTTGCCTCAGATACATAATCTAACTGTGAGATCTTAGATTTCGGAATTATCAACTTTTCCTTGATTTTGTGTCTGAATATCAATTCAAATGGCATAAACTGGGTCGATTCATTTGGAGCATCTCTAATATCAAATAATATAAATGGATACCCTTATCTCAATCATTTCAGTAATCCTGGCAATAAGCCATCAACATGATCCTTAATGAGCACCTTTCCAATGCTCCCTGGGATTCAGGATGTTAAGCCCTTAATGTCAAGTGTTTAACGCCTAAACTATCCACGTCCTCCTAAATAATTTGGCAGTAAAACTGGATCCTTGGTCTGACTGAACCTCCCTGGGTAATCAATAATGGGTAAAGAAAGCAAGCAACTTCTCCACAACTTTTTTTGCCTTAACATTCCATAATGGAATTGCCACCAGAAACCTGAAAGCCACATCCATTCTGGTTAGTAAATATTGATTCCCACTTTTGGTTTAAGGGAAGGGACCCATACAATCATTCATAACCCATGTAAATGGTTCTTCAAATTGGGGATTCAGCATCGAAGACGCTGATTTGATCACTGCCTGTGGCTTTCCTACCATTTGACACGTACGAGAGGTATGGCAAAAAATAAAACCATATCTTTATGTAATCCAGGCCAATAGAAATGCTTCTGTTTCTTAGTTCGAGTCTTCCTCATTCCTAGATGACCTCCTATATGTAATTGGTGCGCTACTTGCGACACTTCCTGTCTGTATGCTACCAGCAACACAATTTGGTGAACATTCGCCCATTTCTCATCTGCACTAACCTACCAAGGTCTCCACTTCCACTTTACGACTTTATCCTTAAGATAATAATGTTCTGGAATATCTTCTGATTCCTTTAAAGGATGCATTATTATATAAATTTTTATTATCTTATCTTTTTTGTTGTAACTCCATTAATCTTTCAGAATTAAAAGTGATCCTCGACCTGCTCAGCTTCTTTCTTTATTATAACATCAAACAGGGTGTCAGCTAACTGGACCTCAACTCCTTCATCTTTCTCCTTGGTTTTCCCTTCTTACTTTAACTTATGTCTGTGTCTGGAAAAATTCCGGTGTATTCTTTTTTTAAACTCTTCAGTTCCCTGGTTTTCCTTCGGTTTCTCCACGACAATTGGTATCACTCCCACCTTTGATCCAGCTGTATCGTTTCCAAGAAAAAACTGTATTCCTGGAATAGCCACTCTTTCAATCACTCCCCTGTCACTTCCCCAATCTTGACTGGACTTCCTAGCCTTATCTTACACAGGGGAAGACTACTCCTCTCTCCATTTAATTCACAGATTACCACTTTCTTGGGCAACATTTCGAAGGAGAGCAAATATTTTCCTCTCTGATTATTAGAGATTGACTTGCTCCTGTATCTCCCAATATTTTAACTTCTTTACCTACTCCCCCTGTTCTACCTGAGTAAATCTTACCCACACAGGTGAAGTCTTTGAAAGGATTGGGCGCTATGTTACTATCCAGCCTGTGACTAGGTTGTGCACTCTTCTGCAGCTCCTTGACTTCTCTTGGGATTTCCTTCACTAACTCAACTAATCCCACTTGTTTAGCCTCTTTCACCACATCCTTTGTCCCCAGTGGCTTTCTAAACAAGCATCATTGTGACTTTGTGTGTCCCACTCTCTTACAGTCAAAACATGTGAGGTCGTTCACTGCTTTTCCACCCTCTTGGATTTCCTTTTTCACCTGTGGTTAACTGCTCCCAGTGATTTGCTTTTTGTTGTTCCCAATTTCTATCCCTCATGGAATGAAATTGCTGTCGGAGGCTGGATTTCAATTTATGCACTAATGCATATTCATCGGCTATCTCTGCAGTTCTTCTCACTGTTTTAACTTTCTGTTCCTCAACATGAATTCTCATCACTTCTAAAAGTGAGTTTTTAAACTCTTTCAGCAGAATAGTATCTCAAAGAGCTTTATACATCTTTTCTATCTTTAATGCTCTCATCCGTCTATCAAAAATGCTCTGTTTAATTCTTTCAAACTTGATGTGTGACCCGGTTCCTTTCTTACATTTCTGAACCACTGTCTATATGCTTCTGGTACCAAATTGTAGGCACTCAAAATAATCTTTTTTACCTCTTCATATTCTCCTGACACTACGTCTGATGGCGCTGCAAACACCTCACTAGACCTGCCTACCAACTTGGTTTGAATTAACATTAACCACATAGTCTCTGGCCATATCCCTCCAAACCCTTCCTATTTATATACCCATCCAAATGCCTGTTAAATGTTGCAATTGTACCAGCCTCCACCACTTCCTCTGGTAGCTCATTCCATACATGTACCACCCTCCATGTGAAAAAGTTGCCCCTTAGGTCTCTTTAAATCTTTCCCCTCTCACCCTAAACCTATGCCCTCCAGTTCTAGACTCCCCCAACTCAGGGAAAAGTCTTTGCCTGTTTACCCTATCCATGCCCCTCATAATTTTATAAACCTCTATAAGGTCACCCCACAGCCACTGACGCTCCAGGGAAAACAGACCCAGCCTCTTCAGCCTCTCTCTATAGCTCAAATCCTCTAACCCTGGCAACATCCTTGTAAATCTTTTCTGAACCCTTTCAAGTTTCACAACATCTTTCCGATAGGAAGGAGACCAAAATTGCACGCAATATTCCAACAGTGGCCTAACCAATGTCCTGTACAGCTGCAACATGACCTCCCAACTCCTGTACTCAATACTTTGACCAATAAAGGAAAGCATACCTTCACTATCCTATCTATCTGTGACTCCACTTTCAAGAAGCTATGAACCTGCACTCCAAGGTCTCTTTGTTCAGCAACACTCCCTAGGACCTTACCATTAAGTGTATAAGTCCTGCTAAGATTTGCTTTCCCAAAATGCAACACCTTGCATTTATCTGAATTAAACTCCATCTGCCACTTCTCAGCCCATTGGTCCATCTGGTCCAGATCCTTTTGTAATCGAAGATAACCCTCTTCGCTGTTTACTACACCTCCAATTTTGGTGTCATCTGCAAACTTACTAACTGTACCTCTTATGCTCGCATCCAAATCATTTATGTAATTGACAAAAAGTAGAAGACCCAGCACCAATCCTTGTGGCACTCCACTGGTCACAGGTCTCCAATCTGAAAAACAACCTCCACCACCACCCTCTGTCTTCTACCTTTGAGCCAGTTCTGTATCCAAATAGCTAGTTCTCCCTTTATTCCATGAGATTTAACCTTGCTAATCAGTCTCCCATGGGAAACCTTGTCGAACACCTTACTGAAGTCCATATAGATCACATCTACTGCTCTGCCCTCATCAATCTGCTTTGTTACTTCCTCAAAAAACTCAATCAAGTTTGTGAGACATGATTTCTCAGGCACAAAGCCATGTTGACTATTCCTATTCAGTCCTTGCCTTTCCAAATACATCCTGTCCCTCAGGATTCCCTCCAACAACTTGCCCACCACCGATGTCAGGCTCACTGGTCTATAGTTCCCTGGCTTGTCTTTACCTGGCTTGTTAAACAGTGGCACCACGTTAGCCAACCTCCAGTCTTCCGGCACCTCATCTGTGACTATCAATGATACAAATATCTCAACAAGAGGCCCAGCAATCACTTCTCGAGCTTCCCACAGAGCTCTAGGGTACACCTGATCAGATCCTGGCAATTTATCCACCTTTACCCATTTCAAGACATCCAGCACTTCCTCCTCTGTAATGTGGACATTTTGCAAGATGTCATCATCTATTTCCCTACAGTCTATATCTTCCATATCCTTTTCCACACTAAATACTAATGCAAAATACTCATTTTCTGTGGCTCCACACAAAGGCCACCTTGCTGATCTTTGAGGGGTCCTATTCTCTCCCTAGTTACCCTTTTGTCCTTAATGTATTTGTAAAAGCTCTTTGGATTTTTCTTAATTCTATTTGCCAAAGCTACCTCATGTCTCCTTTTTGCCCTCTTGATTTCCCTCTTACGTATACTCCTACTTCCTTTATACTCTTCCAAGGATTCACTTGATCTATCCTGTCTATACCTTACATATGCTTCTTTCTTTTTTTAACCAAACCCTCAATTTCTTTAGTCATCCAGCATTCCCTATACCCACCAGCCTTTCCTTTCACCCTAACAGTAATATACTCTCTCTGGATTCTCGTTATCTCATTTTCAAGCTGTCCCTTTACCTGCGAACATCTGCCCCCAATTAGCTTTCGAAAGTTCTTGCTAATACCATCATAATTGTCCTTTATCCAATTTAGAACTTCAACTTTTAGATCTGGTCTATCCTTTTCCATCATTATCTCAAACCTAATAGAATTATGGTTGCTGGCCCCAAAGTGCTCCCCCACTGACACCTCAGTCTCCTGCCCTGCCTTATTTCCCAAGAGTAGCTCAAGTTTTGCACCTTCTCTAGTAGGTACATCCACATACTGAATCAGAAAATTGTCTTGTACTCACAACAAATTCCACTCCATCTAAACCCTTAACACTATGGCAGTCCCAGTCTATGTTTGGAAAGTTAAAATCCCCTACCATAACCACCCTATTATTCTTACAGGTACCTGAGATCTCCTTACAAGTTTGTTTCTCAATTTCCCTCTGACTATTAGGGGGTCTATAAGACAATCCCAATAAGGTGATCATCCCTTTCTTATTTCTCAGTTCCACCCAAATAACTTCCCTGGATGTATTTCTGGGAATATCCTCCCTCAGCACAGCTGTAATGCTATCCCTTATCAAAAATGCCACTCCCCCTCCTCTCTTGCCTCCCTTTCTATCCTTCCTGCAGCATTTGTATCTTGGAACATTAAGCTGCCAGTCCTGCCCATCCCTGAGCCATGTTTCTGTAATTGGTATGATATCCCAGTCCCATATTCCTAACCATGCCCTGAGGTTCATCTGCTTTCCCTGTTAGCCCCTTGCATTGAAATAAATGCAGTTTAATTTATTAGTTCTACCTTCTCCCTGCCTGCCCTGACTGTTTGACTCGCTTCTGATCGCAACTGTACCAGTCTCAGATTGATCTCTTTCCTCACTATCTACCTGGGTTCTCCCCCCACCTTACTAGTTTAAATCCTCCCGAGCAACTGTAGCAAATTTAACTGCCAGTATATTAGTCCCCTTCCAATTTAAGTGCAATCAGACCTTCTTGTACAGGTCACTTCTACCCCAAAAGAGATTCCAATGACCCAAAAATGTGAATCCTTCTCCCATACACCAGCTCCTCAGCCATGCATTCATCTGCTCTGTCCTCCTATTCCTGCCCTCACTAGATTTTAGATTAGATTAGATTACATTACAGTGTGGAAACAGGCCCTTCGGCCCAACAAGTCCAAACCGACCCGCCGAAGCGTAACCCACCCATACCCCTACCTTTGCCCCTTACCTAACACTACGGGCAATTTAGCATGGCCAATTCACCTGACCTGCACAACTTTGGACTGTGGGAGGAAACCGGAGCACTCGGAGGAAACCCACGCAGACACGGGGAGAACGTGCAAACTCCACACAGTCAGTTGCCTGAGGCGGAAATTGAACCCGGATCTCTGGCGCTGTGAGGCAGCAGTGCTAACCACAGTGCCACCATGCCGCCCACTAGCTCAGAGCACCAGGAGTAATCCTGATATTACTCCTCTCGAGGACCTCCTTTTTAAATTACAGCCTAACTCCCTGTAATCTCCCTTCATAATCTCAACTTTTTCCCTTCCTATGTCATTGGTTCCAATGTGGACAATGACCTCTTGCTGATCCCTCTCCCCTTTGAGAACATTATGCACCCTCTCTGAGACATCCTTGATCCTGGCACGAGGAATCAACACACCGTTCTGCTTTTTCGCTGCTGGCCACAGAAACATCTGTCTGTACCTCTGACTAGAGAATCCCTTAACCCAATTGATCTCTTGGAACCCAACGTACCGCTCATTGCATTTGAGCCAGTCTCAATACCAGAAACTTGGCTGTTCGTGCTACGTTCCCCTGAGAATCCATCACCCCCTACATTTTCCAAAACAGCATACCTGTTGGAACGGGTATATCCACAAAAGACTCCTGCACTAGCTGCCTACCTCTTTTACCTTTCCTGGAGTTAACCCATCGATTTGACTGTATCTGAGATTTTCCCCCCTTCCTATAACTGACATCCATCACATACTGTTGCTTTTGCAAATTCCTGATTGCTTCTAATTGTCTCTCCAACCGATCCATTTGATCTGATAAGACTCACAGCCAAAAGCATTTACGGCAGATATAATCCACAGTAACCCTTAAACTCTCTTTAAACTCCCACATTTGACAAGAAGTACATATCACTCTATTAAAGGCCATTTTTGCTCCTTCACAATCTACAGACCCAGAAATTAACACTGTCTTATTCCTGTACAAACACTGCCCCAGGTTAAACTAATAGTTATGGCTTATATTTTAAGTTTAATCAAGAGACATATCTCCAAAAACATATAATCAAGAAAGAACCCACTCTACTCACTACTGCAGATTCTCTGTAGGCCACATTTAAAACAACAATTAACTTATCTGATTCTGTGCTGTGAACTTCGCCCAACAGTTCCTCCAAGATCAGTTGTGAATTTCACTGTTTGTTAATTTTCCCAGATGCACTCCACTGTTCAATGATACATGAATTAAAACAGCAAAGGCAGTAACTGTGCAGATTCTCTCTCTCTCCTGCAATGACCTCATCATGTGTTTCTTTTGTCTGTTCTTCTGTCTTTTAAAACTGCTGTTGTTTTGACATTTTTTCCCAAACTTCCAAAACAATGCAACAGCATATGAAACAGTAACTGGTGCTCCTAGAATTCGAGGAAATCACCTCCAGCACCTAAAATACCTCAAAAAAGGAGCAGCTGTTACAGCCAGAAATCTTTCCCATCCTCCATCTTGGATTACCCAGATCGGAATTACAACCAGGATACATCTTCTGGAATGCTCTGCGCCCTGTCTACTGATCTTCTGTCAGGGACACCTTCTTCGAATTCTTGCTTCAGGAATGCCTCTCTCTGTTGAATTCTGGTGTCAGAAATACTAGCTAAGAATGCAATTATACCTTTAGTCAGATGAGGGCGGCACAGTGGCTCAGTAGTTAGCACTGCTGCCTTACAGCACCAGGGACTCGGGTTCAATTCCCGCCTTGAGTGACTGCCTGTGTGGAGTTTGCACATTCTCCCCGTCTCTGCGTGGGTTTCCTCTGAGTGCTTTCCGAGTAAAGAAACTACCTCTGACATCTGTCCTGTATCTATCACTCTTCAATTTAAAGTTATGTCCCCTCACGCTGTTATGTTCCCTTCTTAAGATTGTTACACGCTTGATGCAACTACAATATACCAACTTCTGGAATAGCCATGATTTATTTCATCAACTGCAAGCTTTTAGAGGATCATTTGGGGCGGCATGGTGGCTCAATGGTTAGCACTGCTGCCTCACAGCACCAGGGTCCTGGGTTCGATTCCTGTCTGTCTGTGTGGAGTTTGCACATTCTCCCTGTGTCTGCGTGGGTTTCCTCTGGGTGCTCCGGTTTCCTCCCACAATCCAAAGATGTGTAGGTCTGGTGAATTGGCCATGCTAAATTGCCCACCAGTGTTAGGTGTGTTAGTCAGGGGTAAATATAGGGTAGGGGAATGGGTTTGGTTGGGTTTCTCTTCGGAGGGGCGGTGTGGACTAATTGGGCCGAAGGGCCTGTTTCCACACTGTAGAGAATCTAACCTAATCTAATTTAACAATCTTTGCGGTGCTTGCAGATTATGTTAAGCGAGACTTCCTGAACAAGGGAACCATCCCTCCTTTATAGAGTTTTACATCAAGGTCAGTCATTCATGCACGCAAGACACACTCCCCTGCTACTCATAGTCACATGCCACCCAAAAACAATGTAAAGTGATTAGATTATTTCTAGAAACAAATGTGTGACTAGGTTATTCCTTAAAACAGTGAGAGATTAGGTTGTTCCTTAAAGTGCAACACTTAGAGTATGATTAGATTGTCATATCTACCTGCAAAACAGAAAAAACACAACCCCTGGGACATGCAATTTCTTACATGTCAGCAGAACAAATTAACTCTTTAACATCTCATTCCCTCCTTTTATCATTCCATGATAACCAACTAAATGGGGCTGAAAAATGCACTACCTGTGTATTCATAAGAATCTGCCAGCCAGTATTTAAGTAAGTTATTGACACAGAATGTGCAATGACTATAACAACAAGAATTACTAATCCATGCAGTAGATAGGATCCCCAGGATTCTCCTATGTGGAAAAAAAAGCGTTCACCAGTAAAGTTCTTAAATCCACAGCCCTTAGTAACCACTCCATCCCTTTCAAGTTGAGTGGAAATGAGCCAGTTACTCAAAATATCCTTCAGTAAAGTTCAACCTGAAAACAAAATCCAATCTAGCAGCGGTCAATTTTGTTGTGTACAGTGGAGTCCAGACCTCTGGAGATGCAAGGATCAGTGCTGTTCCTGCAATGTTGTAGGGGTTCCCAAGCAATGAAGTGTGCTCCCAAGGCATGGTGCATATTTGTGAGGTTAGGTGTGGCCAGCAGTTTGCTTTTGGCCATCTTAGTGTTCGCCTTTGCAAATTCCAAATCGGAGAGTCTGAAGAGTTTTGGGATCATATCAAATGTCGTTTAATTCATTCTTTGCTGCTTCTGCTCCCACTCTGCTGTCAAATGTAACAAAGCCAACTGGCTGTTTTGACATTAACTTGATCAGTGGATCTTCATATCCCTTAAATGGTCGGAAGAGAAGGTAAAACTCACATGGTTTAATGTCCACAGGAAAGCCACTGACAAAAAGCGTATGGACCTCCTCTTCACCATTGTTAGCTTATTCACTTTTCCTGCTTGTGACTAGGGATCTGATTGAATCCCTTGTGTCCTCCTACTCCGGCAGGCAGTGCTGGTGTTGGGAGAGCAGGAAGGATCACCAGAATGGGTGCGACACGTTCCAGGGTGAATTGTCTATCAGAAGCACTGAGCAAGATCCCCAGGAATGTGACTTGGTGCTGAGTGCGCAATGGGTAACATTTCCAGGAGGCTGGCTAAGTGGAGTGGGACTTAGATCAGGTTGTGGAGGGACGGGCAGTAGTCCGAAGGCATGCTTTACCTATAGATGGAGAAACTTCAGAGATGATGATAGCAGCCAAAAGTTTTGGGGCGGCACGGTGGCACTGTGGTTAGCACTGCTGCCTCACAGCGCCAGAGACCCGAGTTCAATTTCCGCCTCCGGCGACTGACTATGTGGAGTTTGCACATTCTCCCCGTGTCTGCGTGGGTTTCCTCCGGGTGCTCCGGTTTCCTCCCACAGTCCAAAAATGTGCAGGTACGTGAATTGGCCATGCTAAATTGCCCATAGTGTTAGGTGAAGGGATAAATGTAGGGGAATGGGTGTGGGTGGGTTGCGCTTCGGCGGGGCGGTGTGGACTTGTTGGGCCGAAGGGCCTGTTTCCACACTGTAAGTAATCTAATCTAAAAGTCTAATCTACCTTTGCATTTCCTCTCTCTTCTCCTCCTCGCCAAGGTGGGTATCAGTATGAAGGGCTTTTGCCCGAAATGTCGATTTTCCTGTTCCTCGGATGCTGCCTGACCTGCTGTGCTTTTGCAGCACCACTCTGATCTAAACTCCGGTTTCCAGCATCTGTAGTCCTCACTTTTCCCTCAGTATGAAAACAGTCAATAAGCATTGGTAACAAAGCATCAGGTATACACACTTGGCTGACTGGAGGGATCCAGAGGCCTTTTGAAGCAGAATGTGAACACCCATGCATCTTCTGGGTCAGGGGCCCACGATGTTGTGCCGAACATTTGTCCTAGCTTAAGCACCTATCCATGTACCTATCCAATTGCCGCTTAAAGATCACCAATGATTCTGACTCTGCCACTCCCACAGGCAGCACATTCCATGCCCCCACCACTCTCTGGGTAAAGAACCTACCCCTGACATCCCCCCTATACCTTCCACCCTTCACCTTAAATTTATGTCCCTTTGTAACACTCTGTTGTACCCGGGGAAAAAGTCTCTGACTGTCTACTCTATCTATTCCTCTGATCATCTTATAAACCTCTATCAAGTCACCCCTCATCCTTCGCCGTTCCAATGAGAAAAGGCCTAGCACTCTCAACCTATCCTCGTACGACCTATTCTCCATTCCAGGCAACATGCTGGTAAATCTCTCTGCACCCTCTCCAAAGCTTCCACATCTTTCCTAAAATGAGGTGACCAGAACTGCACACAGTACTCCAAATGTGGCCTTACCAAGGTCCTATACAGCTGCAACATCACCTCACGACTCTTGAATTCAATCCCTCTGCTAATGAACACTAATACACCATAGGCCTTCTTACAAGCTCTATCCACCCGAGTGGCAACTTTCAAAGATCTATGAACATAGACCCCAAGATCCCTCTGCTCCTCCACCTTACTAAGAACCCTACCGTTAACCCTGTATTCCGCATTCTTATTTGTCCTTCCAAAATGGACAACCTCACACTTGACAGGGTTGAACTCCATCTGCCACTCCTCAGCCGAGCTCTGCATCACATCTAAGTCCCTTTCCAGCCGACAACAGCCCTCCTCACTATCCACAACTCCACCAATCTTCGTATCGTCTGCAAACTTACTGACCCACCCTTCGACTCCCTCTTCCAAGTCATTAATAAAAATTACAAACAGCAGAGGATCCAGAACCGTTCCCTGCGGAACTCCACCTGTAACTGGGCTCCAGGCTGAATATTTACCATCCACCACCATTCTCTGACTTCAACCGGTTAGCCAGTTCTCTATCCAACTGGCCAAACTTCCCACTATCCCATGCCTCCTGACTTTCCGCATAAGCCTACCATGGGGAACCTTATCATATGTCTTACTAATGCTCATAGTATGCTCATTGTTTTCCACGCAGGTGATCAATTTGGTACCTGCAGGTTCATGGAGAACACAATAGAATTGTGAGCTGTTGCCCCGTCTTTGGCAGCTCGATCAGCTCTGGCATTGCCACCGCTGATGTCCGTATTGTCCATTACATGGGCAGCACATTTGATTATGGCCAATTGCTTGGGAAGGAGAATGGCTTTGAGGAGATTTTAGACATATAGTGAATTCTGAATAGGTGACCCTGAGGAGGTCAGAGATCCGCATTGTGATCATAGCTGGTCATCAGTGTCATGATTTTGAAACATTATTTGCAGACCAGACATGTCAGGAGGTACCTCAATTGTCCAGATTGGCATTTCAACCCTGATCCCTTACTTTGCCTATCCTTTCTCAGTTTTTCCTATTTTTCTCTACCGAAATCATAATCTTCACACTGATTCTTCAGCACCTCCCAAGAGTTAGGGTTTCCCTCATGATCACACACTCAGAGCCCTCTTTGACGTGCATTACTCACCCAGCTGGTCTGTTTAGATTTTATTTCCTCAGCAGTCTTTGTCCCCACGGATATTAAAGTTTTCCATTTAGTCGCCCCATTACATTTCCAAATTGCCTCCTCTGGTTTTAAACATTTTTCTATGTCCCAAGTTCCTCCCATCAGCCAAATTTCATTTCCCAATTCTTTTATTTAAACATCCTATCAGGCGCCTGAACCGTTCCTCATTTTGGGGATGCAAAAGGTTCTGGCACCCGACTTATCCAATGTCTGCCCCTTTTTTTTTTAAGTTGCAACTTCCTAACTTATCTCTATATAATAGTTCAGTGTCCTCATTCTCCATGCCCACTTCAGGGTGACCTTCACGTGAGGGATTTCCCCTCTTAACAACTGATCGCAGACAGGGTGATTGAGACAGATACAGTAGTTATCCTTCGTTTTATGTACTATGTTCTGGGGCGTAAGAGACCCTGCTGTTAGAAGATACTAACCTGTGATTTCCAGGGGTTTCTAACCTCCCTTTTGGGTAACTTATAGTTCTGAGAACTCTAAACTCCATATTCCAGGGGGACTCTAACCTCCCTGGAACGAACGCATTGGCATATAAGTGCATAAGCTATCTCAGAGATTCAGTCACTACAGAGTTTTAGGGGATGAGGGGTCGACTAAGTGATAGGTTAGTGAGAGAGATCAAAGTAAATCTTACCTAGTGGGCCCATCTGTCTCACATTACCATCACGTAAGCGATCACTTACTTAGTCTGCCAAGAAGTTCCATATATGTTGGAATCCCATTCTTGTCACCAAATATTAAGTTCCCTTTTTAAGATTCTTAAATGCTTGATGCAACTGCAATATGACAACTTCTGGGAACAACTACGATTTATTTCAGCAACACAAGCTTTTGGAGGATCACTTAACACTCTTCGCGATGCTTGCGGAGCATGTCAAGCAACGCTGTCTGAACAAGAGAAACTTTTTCTTGGATTGTGTTTTGCGTGCATGACTGAATGATGTAAAACCCTGTACAAAGGGAGGACAGTTCCCTTGTTCAGAGAACATCGCTTGACACACTCCACAAACATCACGAAGAGTGTTAAGTAATCCTCCAAAAGCTTGTACTTGCTGAAATACATTGAACAATACAGCACAGAACAGGCCCTTCAGCCCACGACGTTGTGCCGACCATTGATCCTCATGTAAGGTAAACCTAATGTATGAACGCTCAAATTTCTGTGACCATATGCATGTCCAGCAGTCTCTTAAATATCCCCAATGACCTCGCTTCAACAACTACTGCTGGCAACACATTCCATGCTCTCTCAACTCTCTGCGTAAAGAACCCGCCTCTGACATCCCTCTATACTTTTCGCCAAACAGCTTAAAACTATGACCCCTCGTGTTAACAATTTCTGCCCTGGGAAAAAGTCTCTGGCTATCGACTCTATCTATGCCTCTCATTATCTTGTACACCTCAATTAGGTCCCCTCCCTTTCTTCTTTTTTCCAATGAAAAATGTCCAAGCTCAGTCAACCACTCTTCGTAAGATAAGCCCTCCATTCCAGGCAGCATGCTGGTAAACCTCCTCTGAACCCTCTCCAAAGCATCCACACCTTTTCTATAATAGGGCGACCAGAACTGGGCACAGTATTCCAAGTGCGGTCTAACCAAAGTTTTATAGAGCTGCAACAAGATCTCATGGCTCTTAAACTCAACCCCCCGTTAATGAAAGCCAAAACACCATATGCTTTCTTAACAACCCTGTCCACTTGGGTGGCAATTTTAAGGGATCTATGTACCTGCACACCAAGATCCCTCTGTTCCTCCACACTGCCAAGGATCCTGTCTTTAATCCTGTACTCAACTTTCAAGTTCGACCTTCCAAAATGCATCACTTCGCATTTATCCAGGTTGAACTCCATCTGCCACCTCTCAGCCCATCTCTGCATCCTGTCAATGTCATGCTGCAGCCTACAACAGTCCTCTATTCTGTCAACGACACCTCCAACCTTTGTGTCGTCTACAAACTTGCTAACCCATCCTTCAATCTCCTCATCCAAGTCAATAATAAAAATTGCAAAGAGTAGAGGCCCAATAACAGAGCCCTGTGGAACACCACTCACCACTGACTTCCAGGCAAAATGCTTTCCTTCCACTACCACTCACTGTCTTCTGTCGACCAGCCAATTCTGTATCCAGACAGCTAAATTTCCCTGTATCCCATTCCTCCTGACCTTCTGAACAGGCCTACCATGGGGAACCTTATCAAATGCCTTGCTGAAGTCCATATACACCACATCCACCGCTCGACCCTCATCAACTTGTCTAGTAACATCCTCAAAGAACTCAATAAGATTTGTGAGGCATGACCTGCCCCTTACAAAGCCATGCTGACTGCATTTCATCAAGCCATGCTCTTCCAGATGGTCAAAAATCCTATCCCTCAGAAATCTTTCTAACACCTTGCAGATGACAGACGCGAGACTGACTGATCTGTAATTGCTGGGGATTTCCCTATTTCCTTTGTTGAAGAGAGGAATTACATTTGCCTCCCTCCAGTCCTCAGGTACGACTCCAGTAGAGAGCGAAGATGCAAAGATCTTTGCAAGTGGCGAAGCAATCACATTTCTCGCTTCCCAAAGCAGCCGAGGACAAATCTGGTCTGGCCCTGGTGACTTGTGAATCTTAATGTTTGTCAAAATTTTCAGCACATCAGCTTCCTCAATCTCTATCAGTTCCAGCATGCTTACCTATTCCTCAATGGTTTCATTCACTACAAGGTCCTTTTCTTTCGTAAAGACAGAAGCAAAAAACTCATTTAGAGCTTCCCCTACCTCCTCAGACTCTATACACAATTTCCCTATGCTATCCCTGATCGGCCCTACTCTTTCTTTGATCATTCTCTTATTCCTCACATAAGTGTAAAATGCCTTTGGATTCTCCCTAATCCTTCCTGCCAAGCCTTTTTCGTACCCCCTCCTGGCTCTCCTCAGACCATTTTTGAGCTCCTTCCTCACCTTCCTGTAATCCTCCAGAGCTGAGCAAGACCCTTGCTTCCTCCACCTTACATAAGCTGCCTTCTTTCTTTTGATGAGAAGCTCCTCTGCTCTCGTCATCCAAGATTCCTTTATCTACCCCTTCTTGCCTGTCTCAGTTGCATCATTCGCAACTACTGTTCCTTAAACAGTCTCCACATGTCTATAGTGCCCTTTCCATGGAACAATTGCTCCCAGTCCATGCTTCCCAACTCACGCCTGATAGCATCATAGTTTCCTTTTCCCCAATTAAATATCTTCCCATTGTGCCTGCTTCTCTCCTTCTCCATAGCTATGTAGAATGTGAGGCAGTTGTGGTCACTATCACCAAAATGCTCTCCCACCACAAGATCTGGCACCTGCCCCGGCTCATTGCCGAGCACCAAATCCAAAATGGCCTCTCCCCTCGTCGGCCTGTCAACGTACTGAGTTAGGCTGTTCACAAAAGTTGGCGTATTGCAGTTGCATCAAGCATGTAAGAATCTCAAGAAGGAAACCTAACAGTGCTAGCCATCACCATCTCTTCTGGTGACAGTTAGCTCTCCGCTGATTTTCAAATGCCCTCTTCTTTTATACCCTTGATGACCTATTAATTTCTTTGCAATCAGCTCAGTTCTAGGTTGTCAAAACTATCAGATTTAAATTTAATTGGTCCTTAGTCGCCTTATGCCTGGTTTAAATTTAAAAATCTGTTGTCTAGATAAAAATGTTGCTTTGCCTACTAACAGTATAGCCTTTGATACATTTGTTTCAATTCGAGCATCTGCAACCGGCAAATTGCTGCCCACAGATACTCTCTTTGGTAAAACACATGATCTTTTCAAGGGACCATGCACTCTCCCCCGCTATCATTTCACTTAAACAAAATTCTAACACCCTGTCTTTCAATCCATAAATACTCAACCCAACATCACAACACAAGGCAATGACCATCATCAATAAGACAGAATCTAACTATCACCCCTTGATAACGGTGCTACCATTATGGAACCCTCCACTATCAACATTCTGGGGATTACCATGCACCAGAAACTGCACTAAATTAGCCATATAAATACTGTGGCTGCAAAAGGAGGTCAGAGCTAGGAATTCTGCAGTGAGTAACTTACTTCCTGACTCCCAATAGCCCATCGATCATTCAAAAGGTACAAGTCAGAAGTGTGATGGAATCTAAGGACAAGGGCAATAGGTCCATGGGATAACCAACACCTCTAAGTACCATCTATCCTGACGTGGAAATGTATCACCATTCCTTCAGTATTGCTTGGTCAAAATCAAGGAACTCTCTTTGGGTATTGTTGAGAGCATTGTTGGCCGTTCACCATATCCATTACATCAGTCCAGATGATGCCAACTTCCCAGCTGGTACTTCCAACATGCCTTCCTTTTTCCTCAACTGGTTATTCTTCCCACACCTACACTGTGGGGTTGGCTATAACCACTCTTGTGGCCTCAACCCTTAGCTCACCCTCCAGAACTGTGATAGCATTCACCTTGTCCTTACGAACAGCCTTGTCCTCCATTATTTCCACCAGCTCTGCTATGAGGCCTTCATTTCCTCTATCCCAATCCCCACCTCTGGCTTTCCATTTTCGATGTTCTGAAAGGACTACCCTTCAGTTCTCCTTCCCCAAAAACCGATAACACAGAAGAACAAATGTTTTTATACCTCCTCTCTCCTCACTATCCAACTCTTGAAAGCACACCTCCCAGGGCAGAGGGGGTTGCAGAGAAGTGATTTACTCTTTGTTCCTTTGACTTGATTATATTTTTGTACTCAGCACAGTCTCACCCGTACAACAATCATTACATGTGAGATTGAGTGACCACTTTGTGGAGCAGTCAAGCTGCAGTTTGCAGCTATTTTAATTGTCCTGTTAGTTTGCACCAAGCTCATCCTCGTTAATCTGATCTTTTGCAGAGAGATCATAAAGCTGACATTTCATTCAATCCAAAGAGATGTTTCTTTGCAGCAAGAGATTTGTACATGTAATGACATGGCTACCCAGTAAGTTTCAATCTTGCACGTCCCTGGATTGTACACACTCTATTCTCACTATGCGTTCTGACCAACTATATCATTGTGGTCACTGCAAATGAATGCTATCATCTGGCACTAGTTTCCTGCCTCTCAGACTACAAGCATTGGGAGCCAATTGCAATTCGTTATCTGGAGCATCATTTAGGGAAGATGTAAAGTCTTGGGTACAAAAGAGATTGACCAGAAATTGGACCAGAATTGTGGGACTGCAATTATGTACAGGAAAGCTGGGATTGTGAAGATTTGGGGAGAATTTAATAAAGATCCTGAAATTTGAGTTTCTTAAATTCTCTTGTGGGATGTGGACACAACTTTCTGGTGGATGTAGTCAACAACTTTGCCCACCCCTAAATGCTTTTGAAACAAGTGGCTCTGCCAAGTATTCCAGAGGGCAGTTAATTTACATCATTGTGGCTCTGGAGTCACATTTGGGCCTGACCAAGTCAGGAAAGCAGACATTCCTGTGTTGGGTTTTTATAACAATCAGGGCTGATATGATTTGGAGGTGCCAGTGTTGGACTGGGGTGTACAAAGTTAAAAATTCTTCCAAATAAACCTGTTGGACTATAACCTGGTGTTGTGTGATTTTTAACTTTGGGCTAATATGGTTCCATTACTGACAGCAGCTTTCAATTAGTCAGATTAGTCACTGAAACTAATGCTATCATATACTGTATGGGATTTGAACCTATATCCCCTAGATTACCAGGCCAGTAACATTATCATTTTGCTGCCACTTCCCCTTTGTTAGGTGAACTGGCAATAGTTCTACCATAGAAGTTGCTGTCTCATTGGAGAGAGATGACTGGTGCTGAGTTTAACCTGAGGGAACGAGGTTGAGAAAGAGGGACCTTCATGGCAAACTCAGTCAGTGCCAGAATTGAACCCACATGGTTGGTGTTACTCTGCATCACAAACCAGCCATTCAGCCAACTGAGCTAATCAAGGCCCAATCTGAAAAACGATGGTCAAAATGGAGGTGGGAGTATAGTTGTTTCTGATTTATACTCAGACAACACCATGGGAAACAAAACACTTCATCATTTACGCTAATCTGAAGGTTTATATGTAGGAGACTACATTAAAACCAGATGGTAAGTCAAGAACTCTGCAGTTAGCACCACCAGATAGCAACTGACGTAATACTGTTTCCGTCATATACTAGTCCAGATGTTCTGCCACATTCTAATCACACTGATGTTTGCCTTCAATTCCTGAACCTTAATCTCGCCCTCACCCTAATTCTATTCATTAGCAATTACCTTCCACTTACAGCCCCTAGATTTGAACTCCCCACAAGCAAATACCACCTCTCGCTGTCTACCCTATCCAACCCTTTTCAAAATCTTAAAGAACTGCAACTATTCCCAACTTTTTACTTCCCAGATCTGCACCCTGTTCAATCTTCCTGATGCTTATAAACAGTGACTCCTCTGAATTTCTCTAAGCGTGTGTATGTGGCCTGTTCATCTCAATGATAAGTACTTTTTAAATACTATGTAGTCGCATGCCTAGTTTCTTAAAGGCGAAAAGCAATCTGAGTGACATCTAAGCAAACAATGTGCTTGGAGGGAACATTGGCAAGAACCTTAAAATAAAAAATTGTATCTTCTCCAATGCCTCCTAATATAGCTATATAAAATCAAAGTACTGTTTTGATATATATTTTATACATTTTGTGTCCAGGTGTTTATATTGATGAGATATTCACGAAGTCGAAAGGAGATCATGACAAGCTGAAACATAACCACACCTGCGAGCAGCAGCGGAGGTAAGACGAACCCGGAAGACTGCAGCTAAGGTAAGGCAGTTTTTTTTAAAATTACTTACCGGTAGCAGACAGCGGTATTTTCCCTTTCGCAGAAGGAGCAGGAGCAGTGGGAGAAGTGACGAGGACCAGAGGGGCAGCCGGGAAGGAAAGCAGTGAGTATAAATACTCGCCCTTCGACGCCAACGGCCATTTTGAGTGCAAGCAACAGCGGAGGTAAGACGAACCCGGAAGACTGCAGCTAAGGTAAGGCAGTTTTGTTTTAAAATTACTTACCGGTAGCGGACAGCTGTGTTTTCCCTTTCACAGAAGGAGCGGGAGCAGCGGGGGAAGTGACGAGGACCAGAGCAGCAGCCAGGAAGGAAAGCAGTGACCATATATATCAGCAAGGCGGCTAAACCCGAGACTCTACAACTGTAGAGTCTCCCACCCACCCTCCTCCTCTAACCTAGTTAATAAGGTAAGGTTCATTCTAAACTTCCTCTATTGAATATAAGTTTGTTACTGATTTTATAACAACTTGAACTAAGCTTTCTACTTTAGTACTGAGTGCGTGTTCAGATAAGTTGGGTATGGATGCTCGGGCAATTGCTTGCTCCTCCTGCAGAATGTGGCAGGTGGAAGACATGGCACACGTCTCCGCTGGCGACATCCGCTGGGAAGTGCACCCAACTCCAGCTCCTTGAAAACCGTGTTAGGGAATTGGAGCTGGAGCTGGATGAACTACGGATCATTCGGGAGGCTGAGGGGGTAATTGAGAGGAGTTACCGGGAGTTGGTCACTCCTAAGGCTCAGGACAAGGATAAATGGGTTACAGTTAGGGGGAGGAAAGGGGACAGACAGACAGTGCAGAGATCCCCTGTGGACATTCCCCTCAGCAATAAGTATACCGTTTTGGATACTGCTAGGGGGTGGGGGGATGACCTACCAGAGGAAAGCCATAGCAGTCAGTTCTCTGGCACTGAGCCTGACACTGTGGCAAAGAAAGGAAGGGGGCAGAATAGAAAAGTACTCGTGGTAGGGGACTCGATAGTTAGGGGAATCGACAGGAGATTTTGTGGTCAGGATTGGGATTCCCGGAAGGTATGTTGCCTCCCTGGTGCCAGGGTCCGGGACGTCTCCGATCGGGTGTATCAGGTTCTAAAAGGGGAGGGTGAACAACCAGAAATCTTGTTACATATTGGCACTAATGATATAGCCAGGAAAAAGATCGAAGATATAAAAAGTGGATTTCAGGGAGTTAGGATGGAAGCTGCAAAGCAGGACGAACAGAGTAAAGTTCTCTAGTTTACTAACGGTGCCACGAGATAGCGAGGCGAGAAACAGGGAGCGGGCGCAGCTTAATACGTGGCTGCGCAGCTGGTGTAGGAGGGAGGGCTTCAGATATATAGATAATTGGAATGCCTTCTGGGGAAGGCGGGACCTGTACAAGGAGGACGGGTTGCATCTGAACTGGAAGGTTTGCTCAAGTAGTTCAAGAGGGTTTAAACTAGTATGGCAGGGGGATGGGAACCTGAGCTGTATACCGGAGGTGAGAGTTGATGCAGGGGAGGCAACAGCAAGAGGTAGACCAGCTAGTGGGGAGGATTTTCCTGGCAAGGAACCAAGGTATCAGTTAAAGTGTGTTTGCTTTAACGCAAGGAGTATCAGGAATAAAAGTGACGAACTTAGAGCATGGATCAGTACCTGGTGCTATGATGTTGTAGCCATAACAGAGACATGGGTTTCTCAGGGGCAGGAACGGTTGCTGGATGTTCCAGGGTTTAGAGCATTTAAAAAGAATAGGGAGGGGGGAAAAAGAGGAGGGGGTGTAGCACTACTAATCAGAGAGGGTATCACAGCTACAGAAGCTTCCATTGTCGAGGAAGATCTGCCTACCGAGTCAGTATGGGTGGAAATTAGGAACAGCAAGGGAGCAGTCACCTCTTTAGGGGTTTACTACAGGCCCCCCAATAGCAGCAGGGAGATGGAAGAAAGCATAGGTCGGCAGATTTTGGAAAAGTGCGGACGTAGTAGGGTTGTTGTGATGGGTGACTTTAACTTTCCCAATAGTGATTGGAACCTCCTTTGAGCAGAAGATTTGAATGAAGCTGTTTTTGTAAGGTGTGTTCAGGAGGTTTCCTAACTGAGTATTTTGACAGGTCGACAAGGGGAGAGGCCATTCTAGACTTAGTGCTCAGAAACGAGCCAGGGCAGGTATCAGATCTTGTTGTGGGAGAGCATTTTGGTGATAGTGACCACAACTGCCTCACATTCTACATAGCTATGGAGAAGGAGAGGATTAGGCAAAATGGGAGGATATTTAATTGGGAAAGAGGAAACTATGATGCGATTAGACATGAGTTAGGAAGCATGGATTGGGAGCAATTGTTCCATGGTAAAGGCACTATAGACATGTGGAGACTGTTTAAGGAACAGTTGTTGCAAGTGATGAATAAATATGTCCCTCTGAGACAGGCAAGAAGTGGTAAGATAAAGGAACCTTGGATGACGAGAGTGGTGGAGCTTCTCGTCAAAAGGAAAAAGGTAGCTTACATAAGGTGGAGGAAGCTAGGGTCAAGCTCAGCTCTACAGCATTACAGGCAGGCGAGGAAGGAGCTTAAAAATGGTCTGAGGAGAGCCAGGAGGGGGCACGAGAAAGATTAGGGACAATAGATTAGGGAGAACACAAAGGCATTTTACACTTATGTGAGGAAGAAGAGAATGGTCAAAGAAAGAGTAGGGCTGACCAGGGATAGCATAGGGAATTTGTGTGTGGAGTCTGAGGAGGTAGGGGAAGCCCTAAATGAGTTTTTTCCTTCTGTCTTTACGAAAGAAACGAACTTTGTAGTGAACGAAACCTTTGAAGAGCAGGTGTGCATGCTGAAATGGATAGAGATAGAGGAAGCTGATGTGCTGAAAATTTTGTCAAACATTAAGATTGACAAGTCACCAGGCCTGGACCAGATTTGTCCTCGGCTGCTTTGGGAAACGAGAAATGGGATTGCTTCGCCACTTGCGAAGATCTTTGCATCCTCGCTCTCCACTGGAGTCGTACCTGAGGACTGGAGAGAGGCAAATGTAATTCCTCTCTTCAACAAAGGAAATAGGGAAATCCCCGGCAATTACAGACCAGTATGTCTCACGTCTGTCATCTGAAAGGTGTTAGAAAGGATTCTGAGGGATAGGATTGATGACCATCTGGAAGAGCATGGCTTGATTAAATGCAGTCAACACGGCTTTGTTAGGGGCAGGTCATGCCTCACAAACCTTATCGAGTTCTTTGAGGATGTGACTAGAAAAGTTGATGAGCGTCGCGCTGTGGATGTGGTGTATATGGACTTCAGCAAGGCATTTGATAAGGTTCCCCATGGTAGGCTCATTCAGAAGGTCAGGAGGAATGGGATTCGGGGAACATAGCTGTCTGGATACAGAATTGGCTGGCCAACAGAAGACAACGAATGGTAGTAGAAGGAAAATATTCTGCCTGGAACTCTGTGGTGAGTGGTGTTCCACAGGGCTCTGTCCTTGGGCCTCTATTGTTTGTAATTTTTATTAATGACTTGGATGAGGGGATTGAAGGATGGGTCAGCAAGTTTGCAGATGACACAAAGGTTGGAGGAGTCGTTGACAGTATAGAGGGCTGTTGTAGGCTGCAGCAGGACATTGACAAGATGCAGAGATGGGCTGAGAGGTGGCAGATGGAGTTCAACCTGGATAAATGCGAGGTGATGCATTTTGGAAGGTCGAATTTGAAAGCTGAGTACAGGATTAAGGATAGGATTCTTGGCAGTGTGGAGGAACAGAGAGACCTTGGGGTGCAGGTACATAGATCCCTTAAAATGGCACCCAAGTGGACAGGGTTGTTAAGAAAGCATATGGTGTTTTGGCTTTCATTAACAATGGGATTGCTTCGCCACTTGCGAAGATCTTTGCATCCTCGCTCTCCACTGGAGTCGTACCTGAGGACTGGAGAGAGGCAAATGTAATTCCTCTCTTCAACAAAGGAAATAGGGAAATCCCCGGCAATTACAGACCAGTATGTCTCACGCCTGTCATCTGAAAGGTGTTAGAAAGGGGTATTGAGTTTAAGAGTCGTGAGATCTTGTTGCAGCTCTATAAAACTTTGGTTAGACCGCACTTGGAATACTGCGTCCAGTTCTGGTCGCCCTATTATAAGAAAGATGTGGATGCTTTGGAGGGTTCAGAGGAGGTTTACCAGGATGCTGCCTGGACTGGAGGGCTTATCTTATGAGGAGAGGTTGACTGAGCTCGGACTTTTTTCATTGGAGAAAAGGAGGAGAAGAGGGGACCTAATTGAGGTATACAAGATAGTGAGACGCATAGATAGAGTCGATAGCCAGAGACTATTTCCCAGGGCAGAAATGACTAACACGAGGGGGTCATAGTTTTAAGCTGGTTGGAGGAAAGTATAGAGGGGATGTCAGAGGCGGGTTCTTTACACAGAGTTGAGAGAGCATGGAATGCGTTGCCAGCAGCAGTTGTGGAGGCAGGGTCATTGGGGACATTTAAGCGACACCTGGACATGCATATGGTCACAGAAATTTGAGGGTGCATACATTAGGAGTGGTCGGCACAACATCGCGGGCTGTAGGGCCTGTTCTGTGCTGTACTGTTCTATGTTCTATGTGCTATATCCAATGGTTGGCTTCACTTTTTTGATTATTGCAAAGTAATTGTTTGAACTTTGCCCTCATTTTGTGTGCACTTTATAATGAATGTTTTGCATTAATGAACTAGGCTGTTTCCACTACAAGAACCAGGCCTGAACTGGCACACTGAAGAGCTGATGGCAGAAGAGATTAAGGTTACTGCAAGCATGTAAATCTGGTTTGAAAGCATCCTATCTCTTCCTCCTCTCCTCTTGGCCTGCAGATTCTTATCAACCTGAACACCTACTGCAACAACAATGGCCCTCATTGAACATCAAAATTGAACATTTTCTTGTAGGAGAGATTGGGAAAAGGACAGAGTCTTGCTTTCTCCCCTGTCTCTCATTTTTGCAGTAACACCAAACAAAACAGTCTCCTCATGTATAACTCAACTCAAGTAATCTAACTTGACACAAACCAGGGATTCAATCAACTTTCCCCAATTTGTACAGCTATGTACCACATAATGTTTTGAATGGAGATCAGCAGAGTCTGAACATTTGGAATTAAATATCCATTGACTCTTTCACACAGGTGTTGAATTTTCAAGCACACTCATATGCACTCAAAAGACCATAAGATGTAGGAGAAGTTGCCCATTTAGCCCATCAAGTCAACTCTGCCATCATCGCTGATCATCAAGAAAGGCTTTCTGCTTTATCTGCAAAACCCTTGATTCCCTGACTGATTAAAAATCTGTCTACCTCAACCTTGATCACCCTCTGTAGTAATGATTTCCACAGATTGAAAATACTGAGAGAGACAAAATTCCTCATCTCTACTTTGGACTTGCAATTGCTTATTCTGAGATTATACACTCTGGTCCTAGACTCTCCCACAAAGTGAAACAACATTTCTATACCCACCCTATGAAGTTCCCTAAGAATCTTGTATGTTTCAACAAGGCATCCTATCATTCTCTCACAAAATGCAATAAACATAATCCCAACCTACTCAACTTCTCATCATAAGACAGTCTCTGGTACCTGTATGTATTTGCCAGGGTGCAGAATGCAGTCTGTTTTAGTGTTGCCTGAGAGACTAATTCCTTACATTTCAAACTATTATCTTTCTGAACTCTGTGGGTCAGGACCAGTACAACGAGATATTTTAATGAAGTCTCACTAAAGTAAAAGTGTGAAAACGTACTACTGATTTGCAACCAGCTATCAAAGGTCTTCAAATTAATTTTATTGTACCTTTTTTTATCATAGGAATTTCTTAAATTAAAAAAGCAAAGAGTAACTATGTCCAGGTTTATGCAATGGTGCTGGATTTTTTGGGATGAAACACAGAGTGGCCGAGGCACTCTCATTGGCCTACCAGTGGTGACTGCATTAACAGTCAATTAAATAATGGTTATAGCACAATGTGCCAGGATTTCATGGAGTTTTTAGAGGAGGAAGGTGGAGATGGGAAAAGGAGAGTGGGATCCCAGGGTGAATGGAGCTGGGGGGTGGTAGCAGAGGCACAGCTGATCTGGAGGGGGGATAGATGGGCAAGAAAAGGAGGGAGTTGTTCAGGAGTGGGTGATGGGGAATTAGCTCCTTGTGGGCAAACAGTTTGCCAAATCTACAATGGGGGAATGGGTAGGGCAGGGTTGGTCAGGTCCAGAGTAGGGGAATGGGAATTTTGGGAGAGGTAGTGAGTCAGGAGCAGGACAGGAGCTCAGGTTAGGGTCTGGTGGTAGGGTGCAGTTGGAGGTGTGTGAGGTTAGTATGGGATCAGTTGTATAGGAGTTAGACTACATTTTTAATAATCTACCTTTTCTTGAGCAGCTATTTTGCTTAATTTCATTGGAATCCTCCAAGAACTTTGATTTAAATGCAGACTTGTGGAAGACTCCACGTGGTAGAGGATAGTCCTGTGGAAAATTCAGTTTTCTGGACAATCCTTTACAATGTGTTTCAGCAGTGTCTCCATTTACAACTCCCATCTACAATGGAATAATAGCTAAATGGCCAAGGATAAATCCAGGGTGTTAATTCTATCTCTCTGCATAGTGCTGCTGCACCTGCAGAGTGTTTCCATCATTTGCTGCTTTTGATTTTTTAAGCCAGTGCTTATTGTGCTTTTGAGTACATCATGCTTACTAATTTCCAAGTTGACTTCGCTTTTTTTTATAAAGGTCCCAACACACAATTATCTAAGAATCACCTGCATTCTAAAAGGTCTCGGAGAGTTTAAGTTTGAGAGCTTCCAGATTCACTTAGTCTGCTTCATAATGCAGGAGTCTTTGGTTGAAGAAATTCTGTCCAATATGGTACATAATGCTTTGGAATACTTTGTCTGCGCAATCAAATCAAGGAAGGAACGGAGGAGGCTGCAGCGTTTCGCCAGGCTGCATTATATGGCAGCAGAGAACTTTGTCCGGGGCCCTCAGAGGAAGGACAACTTAGGAGGAAGAAACACAGTTACCAAAGCATCCTTTCCAGCAGAGAAGAAACCTCTGGGTGAAGAAAGGAGAAAATGCAGCACTGGGAGTAGTAGCCTGAGAAGCAGTGCTAGAGCCCAGAGAGAATCAGCTTCCTGCACTGAAACTGGGCTAGGAGCAGACAAACAGCAGTCAGATCAAAGCAGCAACACTGTCAGTGACATAGCCAGAGCTGATTCCATTATTGGATAGGAAAGTGACAATCAAATGGCAAAGAATGTTAATAATCCTCAGAGCCTGCTTGAGAACACAGAAGACTCTAAGTCAATGGCAACAGATAGTGGGCGGCACGGTGGCACAGTGGTTAGCACTGCTGCCTCACAGCGCCAGACACCCGGGTTCAATTCCCGCCTCAGGCGACTGACTGTGTGGAGTTTGCACGTTCTCCCTGTGTCTGCATGGGTTTCCTCCGGGTGCTCCGGTTTCCTCCCACCATCCAAAGATGTGCAGGGTCAGGTGAATTGGCCATACTAAATTGCCTGTAGTGTTAGGTAAGGGGTAAATGTAGGGGTATGGGTGGGTTTCGCTTCAGCGGGTCGGTGTGGACTTGTTGGGCCGAAGGGCCTGTTTCCACACTGTAATCTAATCTAAATCTTAAGAAGCTCACAGAGACGTTCTCTTTAGAATACCTGTAGATTGAGACTGTAGTGCAGCTATGACTTCATATTGGTGATGGAGGCAGAGCTCTCTGACCATGTATTTTAGTTCTTGAAAGCTCTCTGCTTGTCCATGCTCTGACCATGTCTGGGCTAATGGTGGCATTTTATAATGCTGAGAAAAGCACATGTTTACCTGACCTGAGACCAAGTTTGGCTTTACTCTTGACTTTCATGACAGTTTGCTGTCCACATGTTTCAGACACAGTGTACTGAAATATATTTCAGATGAAAATAAGGCTAAAATGTGAAGTGCAACAATGAATAAAGCAATCCTCAGAAGAGTATAAAGGCAGTAGGAGTATATTTAAAAGGGAAATCAGGAGAGCCAAAAGCACTCAAGATAGCTTTGGCAAATAGGGTTAAGGAGAATCCAAAGGGTTTTATAAATACGTTAAGGACAAAAGGGTAGCTAGGAAAAGAATAGGACCCCTCGAAGATCAGCAAGGCAGCCTATGTGTGAAGCCACAGGAGATGGGGGAGATACTAAATGAGTATTTTGCATCAGTATTTACTGTGGAGAAGGAAATGGAAGATATAGAATATGAGGAAATAGATGGCAACATCTTGAAAAACGTCCATACCTCTGTAGGTGGTGATGCAGGATGTCTTGAAATGCATAAAAGTGGATAAATCTTCAGGACCTGATCAGGTGTACCCTAGAATTCTGTGAGAAGCTAGGGAAGTGATTGCTGGGCACCTTGCTGAGATATTTGTATCATCGATAGTCATAGGTGAGGTGCTGGAAGACTGGAGGTTGGCTAACATGGGCCCACTGTTTAAGAAGGGCGGTAAGAACAAGCCAGGGAACCACAAACTGGTAAGCCTGACATTGGTTGTGGCGAACTTGTAGGAAGGAGTCCTGAGGGACAGGATTTACATGTATTTGTAAAGGCAAGGACTGATTAGGGATAGTCAGCATGGCTTTGTGCGTGGGATACATGTCTCACTAACTTGATTGAGATTTTTGAAGAAGTAACAAAGAGGATTGGTGAGGGCAGAGCAGTGGATGTGATCTGTATGGTCTTCAGTAAGGCATTCGACAAGGTTCCCAATGGGAGACTGGTTTGCAAGGTTAGATTTCATGGAATACAGGGAGAACTAGCCACTTGGATACAGAACTGGCTCAAAAGTAGAAGACAGAGGGTGCTGCTGCAGGGTTGCTTTTCAGATTGGAGGCCTGTGGCCAGTGGAGTGCCACAAGGATCGGGTGCTGGGTCCTCTACTTTTTGGATGTGAACATAGGAGATATAGTTAGTAAGTTTGCAGATGACACCAAAATTGAAGGTGTAGTGGGCAGGTTCCTCAGAGTACAACGGGATCTTGATCAGATGGGCCAATGAGCTAACGAGTGGCAGATGGAGTTTAATTTAGATAAATGAGAGGTGCTGCATTTTGGGAAAGCAAATCTTAGCAGGACTCATACACTTAATGGTAAGGTCCTAGGGAGGGTTGCTGAACAAAGAGACCTTGGAGTGCAGGTTTATAGTTCCTTGAAGGTAGAGTCGCAGGTAGATGAAGGCGTTTAGTATACTTTCCTTTATTAGTCAGAGCATTGAGTATAGGAGTTGGGAGGTCATGTTGTGGCTGTACAGGACATTGGTTAGGCCACTTTTGGAATATTGCAGGCAATTCTGGTCTCCTTCCATTGGAAGGATGTTGTGAAACTTTAGAAAAAATTTACAAAGATGTTACTAGGGTTGGAGAATTTGAGCTATAGGAAAAGCCTGAATAGGCTGGGGTTGTTTTCTGCGGAGCGTCAGAGACTGAGGGGTAACCTTATAGAGGTTTAAAAAATTATGAGGGGCATGGATAGGATAAATAGACAAAGTCTATGGGGCATGGGGTGGGGAAGTCCAGAACTAGAGGGCATAGATTTAGGGTGAGGGGAAAGATATAAAAGGGACCTGAGGGGCAACCTTTTCACGCGGATGGAATGTGCTGCCAGAAGAAGTGGTGGAGGCTGGTACAATTGCAGTATTTAAAGGCATCTGGATTGGTATATGATTAGGAAGGGTTTAGAAGGATACGGGCCAAGTGCTGGCAAATGAGACTAGATTAGGTTAAGATACCTAGTCAGCATGGACAAGTTGGACCGAAGGGTCTGTTTCCATGCTGCATTTCTTTATGACTCTAATGTTGATTGAATGTGATCGTTTGTAAATCCAGCTTAATAAATGACACACAGTATTAGCTTGATTACACAGTATTAGCTTTCAGTTTAATTGTTTTATTATGAGGTATATGAATGGTAGAATTTGAATATGATCTTAGATTTAGGATGAACAGCTGACTTTCTTTGGTGAGAAGCATAATTTTGTATTGCATCACCTCTGTCCTTCAGAAAGAAAGACTTGCAATTATATAGGAATTTTTGGGCATACCTAAGGGCTTTACAGTTAATGAATTATTTTTGAAGTGTGTCCTTTGCACACAGCAGGTTCCCACAAGCAGCAATGGTATAATGACTAAGTTATTATTTTAATGATTTTGTTTGAAGGGTAAACATTACGAAAAACACCAGGGACTACTTGGGGGAAATACTCAGCTGGTCTGAGAGCATCTGTGCAGAGAGAAACAGTTAATATTTCAGGTTGATGACCAGAATAATTAAGAAGGGTCACTGACCTGAAATATTCACACACATTCCCTCTCTCTCACATTCACAGACACACACAAACACACACAGACTCCCCACAGAGGCTTCCAGTCCATCTTAAACTTGATTAATTTTCACAGTGAATTTGAGGTGCATGTTTTTGTTTGATGCTAAGACTGTCCCATGTGTGTACTGACTGGAATACAGCCTCTACATTTGTAAAGTTCAAGCAATTTATAGATGTGATCCACTACCTCTGTGGCATGTGAGTTCAAAATTTGTCATGAGCATTGTAAATTTGTCATATCACATTGCTTATTTTATTAATAAATTCTTGCTCAATTAAAAGCACTGTGTCTGTCAATAATGTGTTATCTTGTGCCGAAGAGTAGCAAGTACATTAGAGATTAACTTGAACCCCAAAAAGTGTCCACCATTTACAAGGCACCAGTGATGGAATACTCTCCACTTTTCTGGATGTGTGCAACTCCAAAAACACTTGAGAAGCTTGACACCATCCAGCAGAAAGCAACCTGTTTAATTGGCATCATATCCACAAACATCCAGTTCCTCCACCTCCTCAGTAGTAGCAGTGTGTATTATCCACAAAGTTCACCAGAGATCCTTAGACATCACATTCCAAACCCACAACCACTGCCATCTATAAGGAAAAGGACAGTAGATACCGTCTGCAGGTTCCCCTCCAAGTCACGCACCATCCTGACTTGGAAATATATTGCATTCCTTCAGTGTTGTTGGGTCAAAGTTCTGGGATTACCTCATCACATTGTGGTCTACCTAAACCCAAATGAAATGCAGCAACAAACTAGGGCAGTTGATGATCACCTTTGCAAGGGCAACGCGGCATGAGCAATAAATGCTGAACCAGACAGTACCACATGTGAAAGATAAAAAATCTACGAAATCAAATGAACCTGCAATAAAATAATTTTAAAGCCTTTCTTTTAAAAAAAAGAGTCAAATGTGTTAAAAAGAATTAACAGTTTCCCAGCCGCTAAAACTGAGAGAGAGCTAGTCTGAGTCTGGTGAGATATAGCACCAGAGTTGTCATCTGTTGTCTCAAACTTTCATTTTGATCACTCACATGATATTACTCACGGCTATGCTGAAAATAATTTGAGTATCTGCTGCACAAGGTATTTTAGAGTGAAACTTTCTCTGTTAGTCATAATAGAGAAGGCTCTGAGGATGGCAAAGCTGAAAATGTGTTGCTGGAAAAGCGCAGCCTCGTGACTGTATCGGCGCCGCCTCGTGCTTCCACGAGGAGGTTGAACAGTTCATCCACTTCACAACACCTTCCACCCCGACCTCAAATTCACCTGGACAGTCTCAGATTCCTCCCTCCCCTTCCTCGACCTTTCTATTTCTATCTCAGGCGACCGAATCAACACGGACATCTACTACAAACCGACCGACTCCCACAGCTACCTGGACTACACCTCCTCCCACCCTGGCCCATGTAAAAACGCCATCCCATTCTCCCAATTCCTTCAACTCCGCCGCATCTGCTCCCAGGAGGACCAGTTCCAAAAACGCACAACCCAAATGGCCTCCTTCTTCAAGGACTGCAATTTCCCCCCCGACGTGGTCGACGATGCCCTCCACCGCATCTCTTCCACTTACCGCTCCTCCGCCCTTGAGCCCCGCCCCTCCAACCGCCACCAGGACAGAACCCCACTGGTCCTCACCTACCACCCCACCAATCTCCATGTACAGCGCATCATCCGCCGTCATTTCCGCCACCTCCAAACGGACCCCACCACCAAGGATATATTTCCCTCCCCTCCCCTATCAGCATTCCATAAAGACCACTCCCTCCGTGACTCCCTCGTCAGATCCACACCCCCCACCAATCCAACCTCCACTCCCGGCACCTTCCCCTGCAACCGCAGGAGGTGCAAGACTTGCGCCCACACCTCCCCCCTCACCTCCCTCCAAGGCCCCAAAGGAAACTTCCATATCCGCCACAGATTCACCTGCACCTCCACACACATCATCTATTGCATTCTCTGCACCCGATGTGGCCTCCTCTATATTGGGGAGACAGACCGGCTACTTACTGAGCGTTTCAGAGAACACCTCTGGGACACCCGGACCAACCACCCCAACCACCCTGTGGCTCAACATTTCAACTCCCCCTCCCACTCCACCAAGGACATGCAGGTCTTTGGACTCCTCCATCGCCAGACCACAACAAAACGACGGTTGGAGGAAGAGCGCCTCATCTTCCGCCTAGGAACCCTCCAACCACAAGGGATGAACTCGGATTTCACCAGTTTCCTCATTTCCCCTCCCCCCACCTTGTCTCAGTCAAATCCATCGAACTCAGCACCGCCTTCCTAACCTGCAATCTTCTTCCTGGCCTCTCTGCCCCCACCCCAGTCTGACCTATCACCCTCACCTTGATCTCTCTCCACCTATCACATTTCCGACACCCCTCCCCCAAGTCCCTCCTCCCTACCTTTTATCTTAGCCTGCTGGACAAACTTTCCTCATTCCTGAAGAAGGGCTTATGCCCTAAACGTCGATTCTCCTGTTCCCTGGATGCTGCCTGACCTGCTGCGCTTTTCCAGCAACACATTTTCAGCTCTGATCTCCAGCATCTGCAGACCTCACTTTCTCCTCTGAGGATGGCAAAGCCCTGCTCTGCTTGGGCCTTTCCCATTGTGAACTTCCTTTATGTAATGTTTGTTGGGAGAAGTAGTTGGAAAGACCTCGACTAAGCAAAACAATGGAATCAGAAGCTCCTAAGCATTGAAGACTGACTCACACCATCAGATTCGTATATTAGTAATATCGTTCTTATACACAATGCCTAATATTATATGGTTTGTCCCCAAGACTAATTTCTACTGCTTAAACTTTGCTCCTACTACTCAAATTTGTCAAATACACAACTCCATTTCTGCAAGGTTTAATTGATTTAGCATGTTAATTAAGATGCTAAAAACTGAGTCAGTCCTGAGGTTTCTTCATGGACTATGTGAACTTGCTACTTCTGTTAGTATTTAAATACTTCATGTGCATTTGGAAGGAAGGCTTTAGAGTAGTATTGTAAATGTTAATTATTTCCCAGAAATGATAACATAACACAGGCTGTTCTCACTGCGTAATTTTGCAGAATGCTGACAGAAAAAACTATTACAATGACTTACAGATGCTATTTTAATCATGCTTAGCAAACAATTAATGATACTATTACAGTGATGCAATGACTATTTCAATAGCACTGACTATTACTGTAACACCACTGACACTGCAGTGGTAATCCATAACTAACAGTCTCAACAATTGCATTAATATTGTGGTGACAGCACTTACAAGATTAGTAGTCTCCCAGAAAATGTAGACAATTAACAGCCTACTCTAACCACTAGATAAGTACTAAACTTAGACCTTAACTCAGCATTAACAATTACCAGCACCATCTCTCTCTCTCTCTCTCTCTCTCACACACACACACACACACACACACACACACACAGAACAGTGACCATCCCAATGAAGTTATAAAACATAGGAGCAGAAGTCAGCCTCTCAATCATTGAATCTGCTCCACCATTCAATGAGCTCATGGTTGGTCTGATAATCCTCAATGCCATTTTCCTACCGCTTCCACATAACCATTAATTTCCTTACTGATTAAAAATCTGTCTGTCTTAGCCTTGAATATACTTAATGATCCAGCCTCAAAGCTCTTTGTAGTGAAGAATTCCAAAATTTATGACCTTCTGAGAAGAAGTTCCTTCTCATCTTTGCCTTAAATGCAAAACTCCCAAGCCTGAGATTGTGCTCTCTGGTCCTAGACACTCCCACAAGGGGAAACAACCTTTTAATATCTAACCCATTAGGTCAGCAAATTTAGGTTTTTTTAGATTAGATTACTTAGATTAGATTACTTACAGTGTGGAAACAGGCCCTTCGGCCCTACAAGTCCACACCGACCCGCCGAAGCGTAACCCACCCAGACCCATTCTCCTACATTTACCCCTTCACCTAACACTACGGGCAATTCAGCATGGCCAATTCACCTAACCTGCACATTTTTGGACTGTGGGAGGAAACCGGAGCACCCGGAGGAAACCCACGCAGACACGGGGAGAATGTGCAAACTCCACACAGAGAGTCGCCTGAGGCGGGAATTGAACCCGGGTCTCTGGCGCTGTGAGGCAGCAGTGCTAACCACTGTGCCACCGTGCCGCCCACCGTGCCAAGGTCCTCAAAGGATCTTGTGTTTCAGTAAGATCACCTCTCATTCTTCTAAACTGCAACGAGGACAGGCATAATCTACTCAATCTATCCTTATACAACAGTGCCTTCATATGTAATATCAGACTAGTGAACCTGCTCTGAACTCAAGAACTCTGAACTCAACATTAACTCTTTCGGTGAACCACTCCCTTCTGGAAAATGTAGGATTAAGACATCTAAATGCAGGGCCACCAGTGACAGCAAAGAGGAATTTACCAGAGTTGAAGGATCATAACATTCTGGGTTCTGAAGGCTGTGAGGTGGCTTGTGGGAATAGATTCAGTTACAGAGGAGAGAAGGGGTGAGCCAAGATGTTTTTTTCCACTTGGAAGCATTGGAGATGCAGGGGAAAATATCGGTTAGTAGTAAACTTGATAAGAGTGTATTCCACACACACATAGCTGGGTTCAAATGAAAGAATTGCTTCTTGTCTCATTGATTAATCTTTTCATTCAAATCCCAACTGTACCATGGGCCGTAGTAAAGTAATTGAGAGATAAAGAATGAGAAGTTGAATCTCTGGAGCATTAGCTATAATTGCTGCTGCCATTATTGTTTTTGAGATTATTTTCCAGTCTTATACAAAGACTGAAAATGGAAAATGTTGAAAATCCATTCTGACTGAAGCCTGTCTAGTTTAGATTCTGGTACAGTTTTACATATTTCCTCTTTTCACTTCCTTTTCATATTCACAGTTTAAAAATAAAAATGTAATAGAAATGCATCTCAATAAGGACAGTGTGAAATTGATAGTAATCCACTGAGTTTTTCTCAGTGTTCGCTGGTTAACAATTCCACTTAAAATAACAACAAACATGATTCCATTATCAGTTTCTTAACAATCTATCTTGACAAGCTGATGATGTATTTAGTTTTAAATGTGATTAATTTCTAGTCTTTAGTCTCCACAGATTTCCATTGCCCTGCAAAAGAAGGACACAGGCTGGGGAACCCTCCAACCACAAGGGATGAACTCGGATTTCACCAGTTTCCTCATTTCCCCTCCCCCCAGCCTGTCTCAGTCAAATCCATCAAATTCAGCACCGCCTACCTAACCTGCAATCTTCTTCCCGACCTCTCCGCCCCCACCCCAGTCTGACCTATCACCCTCACCTTGACCTCTTTCCACCTATCACATTTCCGACGCCCCTCCCCCAAGTCCCTCCTCCCTATCTTTTATCTTAGCCTGCTGGACCAACTTTCCTCATTCCTGAAGAAGGGCTAATGCCCGAAACGTCGATTCTCCTGTTCCCTAGATGCTGCCTGACCTGCTGCGCTTTTCCAGCAACACATTTCCATCAGTTAATTTTATGGCCAATATTAACTCTTCGGGCGTTGATGCAGCTTCTTGTTGGAATGTGAACTGTGAAGGCTTCTAGTTTTACAGTGGAGAGAGCTCAGTACCTTCATTCTTTGCCTTTTTCTTCACCTTTTATGCTGCCTTTTTGTATTGTGTGTTCACAGTGTTGCCCTTTATCCTCACATTTTACAATCAAGGATAGTAGTGGGAAGTTGTGTGTGGAGTCAGAGGAGATAAGGGAATTAATATTTTTTAACAGCATTCACTCTAGAAAATGACAATGTTGTCGAGGAGATTACTGAGATACAGCCTACTAGACTAGGTGTGATTGAGGTTCACAAGGAGGAGCTATTAGAAATCCTGCAGGGTGTGAAAATAGATAAGTCCCCTGGGCCAGATGGGATTTATCATAGGATCCTCTAGGAAACCAGGGAGGAGATTGCTGAGCCTTTGGCATTGATCTTTAAATCGCCATTGTCTACAGGAATAGTGCCAGAAGACTGGAGGATAGCAAATGTGGTTCCCCTGTTCAAGAAGGGGAGTAGAGACAATCCTGGTAATTATAGACCAGTGAGCTTTACTTCAGTTGTTGGTAAAGTTTTGGAAAAGGTTACAAGAGATAGGATTTATAATCATCTGGAAAAGAATGATTTGATTAGGGATAGTCAGCACGGTTTGTGAAGGGTAGGTCATGCCTCACAAACCTTAGTGAGTTATTTGAGAAGGTGACCAAACAGGTAGATGAGAGTAAACCAGTTGATGTGGTGTATATGGAGTTCAGCAAGGCGTTCGACAAGGTCCCCCACAATAGGCTATTGTACAAAATAGGGAGGAATGGGATTGTGGAAGATATAGCAATTTGGATCAGTAATTGCTGAAAGACAGAGGGTGGTGGTTGATGGGAAATGTTCATTCTGGAGTCCAGTTACCAGTGGTGTACGCAAGGGTCGGTGTTGGGTCCACTGCTATTCGCTATTTTTATAAACGACCTGGATGAGGGCGTAGAAGGGTGGATTAGTAAATTTGCAGAAGACACTAAGGTTGGTGGAGTTGTGGATAGTGACGAAGGACGTTGTAGGTTACAGAGAGACATAGATAAGCTGTAGAGCTGGGCTGAGAGGTGGCAAATGGAGTTTAATGCGGACAAGTGTGAGGTGATTCACTTTGGTCGGAGTAACCGGAATGCAAAGTACTGGGCTAATGGTAAGATTCTTGGTAATGTAAATGAGCAGAGAGATCTCGGTGTCCAGGTACACAGATCCATTAAAGTTGCCGCCCAGGTTGACAGGGTTGTTAAGAAGGCATACAGTGTTTTAGCTTTTATTAATAGAGGGATCGAGTTCCGGAACCATGAGGACATGCTACAGCTGTACAAAACACTAGTGCGGCTGCACTTGGAGTATTGTGTACAGTTGTGGTCACCACATTATAAGAAGGATGTGGAAGCTTTGGAAAGGGTGCAGAGGAGATTTACTAGGATGTTGCCTGGTATGGAGGGAAGATCTTACAAGGAAAGGCTGAGGGACTTGAGGCTGTTTTCGTTAGAGAGAAGAAGGTTGAGAGGTGACTTAATGGAGGCATATAAGATAATCAAAGGGTTAGATTGGGTGGACAGGGAGAGCCTTTTTCCAAGAATGGTGATGGTGAGCACGAGGGGACATAGCTTTAAATTGAGGAGTGATAGATATAGGACAGATGTCAGAGGTAGTTTCTTTACTCAGAGAGTAGTAAGGGTATGGAATGCTTTGCCTGCAATGGTAGTAGATTCGCCAAGTACATTTAAGTACATTTAAGTTGTCATTGGACATGCATATGGACGTACATGGAATACTGTAGGTTAGATGGGCTTCAGATTGGTATGACAGGTCGGCGCAACATCGAGTGCCGAAGGGCCTCTACTGCGCTGTAATGTTCTATGTTCTCCCCTTCTTTGTTTTGTTCAAGTTGATTAAACATTTGACATTATCAGCAGCTTCCAGTTCAGACAACGTGCCAGTACACATGCTGTCAGCCTCTCCTTCTCTTACAGATTTTAGCTGATCTGCCTAATTATTTTGGTTTCCTGCTGCATCGTTATTTGTGATCTAGCAGCACTTGTAAAATAATTTGGGCTGCATTGGATTCCAAAGCTCATCACCAGATAACATTATAGTTCAGCTATTTCACAAGAGCCATTGTCCAAATGCAGCACACCCTGACCTTTTGACAACAGAGTGAGTAAATCCATTGAGATCAGGGCTGGTGCTATGCTGAGGCAAACTGAGCAGTCCCCTCGAGTGGCAAGATTTGTGAGTCAGTCGGGTGGGGTGAGGTGGTCTGTTCCTTGCTAGACATGAATAAAGAATTACACTCTAGTAGTGGGAATGAAAGAACTGGTTCTACTGATTATAGAAACATGTATAAATTGACTGACATAGAATTCCACATTTTTACATTCCAGTCTTTCCCAAAATTTCATACAATGTGTCTCACATTGTTTATGCAATAGAACATATTCAGCCCACAATGTTGTGCCAAACATTTATCCTAATCCAAGATCAACTAACCTGCACATCCCTCAATTTACTGCTGTCCACGTGCTTGTCCAGCAGTTGCTTAAATGTCCCTAATGTCTCTGATTCTACTACCACTGCTGTCAGTGCATTCCATGCATTCACCACTCTCTGTGTAAAGAACCTACCGCTGACATCTCCCCTATACCTTCCTCCAATCACCTTAAAATTATGACACCTCATGACAGTCATTTCTGCCCTGGGAAAAAAGTCCCTGGCTATCTATGTCTCTCATTACTTTGTACACCTCTCTCTCTTCTGTAATCTGTAAAAAAAAAAAATCTGTAATTGGGCGGCACGGTGGCACAGTGGTTAGCACTGCTGCCTCACAGCGCCAGAGACCTGGGTTCAATTCCCGCCTCAGGCGACTGACTGTGTGGAGTTTGCACATTCTCCCCGTGTCTGCGTGGGTTTCCTCCGGGTGCTCCGGTTTTCTCCCACAGTCCAAAGATGTGCAGATTAGGTGAATTGACCATGCTAAATTGCCCGTAGTGTAAGGGGCAGGGGTAAAATGTAGGGGAATGGGTCTGGCTGGCTTTGCGCGTCGGTGTGGACTTGTTGGGCCGAAGGGCCTGTTCCCACGCTGTAAGTAATCTAATCTAATCTAATCTAATCTAATCTTTCTTCTTCTCTCCAGTGCAAAAAGCCCTAGCTCACTCAACCTCTCTTGATAAGACATGCTCTCCAATCCAGGCAGCATCCTGGTAAATCTCCTCTGCACTCTCTCTCTAAACGCACCAGAGACCCGGGTTCAATTCCCACCTCAGGCGACTGACTGTGTGGAGTTTGCACATTCTCCCCGTGTCTACGTGGGTTTCCTCCGGGTGCTCCGGTTTCCTCCCACAGTCCAAAAGTGTGCAGGTTAGGTGAATTGGCCATGCTAAATTGCCTGTAGTGTTAGGTGAAGGGGTAAATGTAGGGGAATGGGTGTGGTGGGTTGCACTTCGGCGGGTCAGTGTGGACTTGTTGGGCCGGAAGGGTCTGTTTCCACACTGTAAGTAATTTAATCTAAAACATCTACATTCTTTCTATAATGAGGCGACCAGAACAGGACACATATTCCAAGTGTCGTCTAATCAGGGTTCTATAGAGCTGCAGGAAAACCTCGAGGCTCTTAAACTCAATCCTCTGTTAACGAAAGCCAAATCACCGTACCTTCTTAACAACTCTATCAACTTGGGTGGCAACTTTGAGGGATCTATGTACATGGACCCTAAGATCCCTCTGTTCCTCCACACTGCCAAGAATCCTGTCTTTAACCCTGTATTCAGCATTCAAATTCGACCTTCCAAAATGAATCATTTGCATTTATCCAGGTTGAACTTTGTCTGCCACTTGTCAGCCCAGCTCTGTATCTTGTCAATGTCTTGTTGTGTACTGCAACAGCTTTTGAAACTATCTACAACACCACTGACCTTTGTGTCATCAACAAACTTACTAACCCACCCTTCCACTTCTTCATCTAACTTATTTATAAAAACTACGAAGAGCAGAAGCCCAAGAACAGATCCCTGCAGGATACCACTTATCACCGACCTCCAGGCGGAATACTTTCCGTCCACTACCACTCGCTGTCTTTTTTCAAAGAGCCAATTCAGTATCCAGACAGCCAAATTTCCCTGTATCCCATACCTCCTAACTTTCTGAATGAGCCTACTATCGGGAATCATATCAAATGCCTTACTGAAATCCATAATCACCACATCCACTGGTCTACCTTCGTCAACTTGTCTCGTCACATCCTCAAAGAACTCTTAAGGGTTGTAAGGCATGACCTGCCCCTCACAAAGCCATGCTGGCTATCTTTAATCAAATAGTCATAAATCCTATCTCTCAGAATCCTTTCCAGTACCTTGCTTATCACCAACATAAGACTAACTGGTCTGTAATTCCCTGGGATTTCCTTATTCCCTTTCTTAAACAGAGGAACAACATTTGCTTCCCTCCAATCATCCAGTACTACTACTGCACCTTCGTGCACCTCCTATTCCAAAACAGCAAACCAGTAAATAGTATCAAATCATGCAATGTAATGGAACCACTACCAGTCATAGTTATTGAATGTGTAAATTGTGTAAAGATCATCCAGTAACTGCTGCAGGAATGAAGAATTACACAATGTGAGCCATGGTTCAATTTAGCACTATAGTGTGCATTTCTTCCAATATACACCCTGTGAAAAGTGTAGAACATTGAAAAGATAGAAACAGCATCATATTGTCATTGTTTAATGTCAATACATTGAATTTTAAATGCAGAATTCTTATTTTCACCAATGAACAATATTAATTTTCAAAATGTTAACGAGGCAAAAAAATTGAGTTATGCTGTGCAGTTATGATCATAGGGAGAAGAACGCAGGACAGTGCTGCAATTTCCCTTTTTTTAAAATTCATTCACTTACATGTGGGCATCACTGATTAGCACTTATTGCTCATCCCTAATTGCCCAGAGGGCAGTTAACAGTCAACCACATTGCTTTGGTCTGGGATCACATATAGGCCAGACCAGGTAAGGACAACAATTTTCTTCTTTAAAAGGGCATTAGTGAACCAGATGGGTATTTTTCCCCAATAATCAACAATAATTTTATGGTCATCATTAGGCCCTTAATTCCAGATTTTTATTGATTTCAAATTTCACCATCTACTTTGAATAGATTTGTACCCAGGTTTTCAGACCTTTACCTGGGTCCCTGGATTAATAGTCCAATGACAATACCTCGAGGTCATCATATCCCTTCCCTTGCTTATGAATTGACAAAAGAGCTGTAAGACCTTCACTTTTTACAGTGAAGTCACTGTCGTAGTGTAGGAAAAAAGCTGCATGAAAGTTTTGCACAACAAGCTCCCACAACTGTATTGTGATAAAGATCAGTTTATGGACATTTAATGGCATAATCTCCACTGCTGTTCTTTGCATGCAGAGCTAAGGAGACCTTTTATGCTGAGAGTTGGAGGTTCAATTTAACACCACATGTGCACTGCCAACAACGTTGTACTCCTTGAGTACTGCATTGAGATTGTCATTCTGGATTTTACACAGAAGATAGGAGAAAAGAGTGGTGCATTTAGTCCTTTGAGCCTGTCCTGACATTCAATATGATCATGGCTGAACATTGTTATGGGCCAGGCCAGACCTTTCAGCATGGAACACCTTCTTTCACGTAGTATTTTCTTTGAACAGCAGCCTCAAAACCGACTGCTTGCTCTGAACAGCCAGACTGCTAAAATTCAAACCAAACCACAGGAAAACTGAGCTGGGAGAACTGGCTACTCGCCTTTCATTGTACTAGTGGGTTTTTTCAAAAAACTTAAAAGCTCCCTCAAGTAAATCAAACCAAACATTTCGGAACCTGTGTCTTTATGACCTCCTGAAAAAAACAAGAACAACATAACCTTGTTAAAGGACCAGCATTATCACAACATCCAACTCAGCAACCTGGTCTCCCTTTCTTCCATTACCTTTTGATCCCTTTAGTCTTAAAAACTATATCTAAAACCTTAAAAACATGCAATGGTTTGGTCTTGACTGCTTTCTGTGGTAGGACATTCCAAGGGTTCAATATTCTCTGGATGAAGAAATTTCTCCTCATCTCAGTCCTGAATAATCCATCCTGTATCCTTAGACTGGGATCCCTGGTTCTGGACTCCCCAGTCATTGGGAACACCCTTCCTGTATCTACCCTGTCTAATCCTGTTAGAATGTTATGGGTTTTAATGGGATTCCCCCTCATTCTTCTCAGCTCAAGAAGATTAGAAGACTGCAGCTCCACTCCCGGCTTCTCAAGTACAATGAGGGTTTGGCGATAAATATTGGCCAGCCAGTAGTCCCAACAAATCTATGATTTGGAGATGCCGATGTTGAATTGGGGTGTATAAAGTTAAAAATCACAACACCAGGTTATAGTCCACTAGGTTTAATTGGAAGCACTAGCTTTCAGAGTGCTGATACTTCATCAGGTCGTTGTGTGAAGGAGCAACGCTCCAAAAGTTAGTGCTCCTAATTAGACCTGTTGGACTATAACCGGGTGTTGTGTGATTTTTAACTTTCTAACAAGTCTTTCTTCAGACTTCATTCCTGCCATCCCTGGTGTCAATGTGTTAAACCAATCACTTGGAACATGACCACTGGTACCACAAACAAGTTTAGCAGCATAACCAGCATAACTGATGCCATAACCAGTATTATTAGTAACATGACTAGCAGAAACTGTCCTATACCTAGTATTATTTAAAGCATGACCACTAGTGCCATAAACAGCTTTACAGGTATCACATCAAGTTTATTTATGGAATGTACCCTCCACTGGTGCTGGAATTTCATACTATACTGACTCTACTGGTGCCAATACTACAGGTTCTTCCTTATGCAAATACAATTACAGATAAAGCACTTTTAAAAGGGCTGGGAGAGAGGGTAGAGAGCAAGCTACACAGGAAGGAGTCATCAACTTAACATAATTGATGAATATTGAAGAGGGCCTATGGGTGTTTTGTGGTAATTACTCCCATCTTCTCCATCAGGCTATTTTGAGAATAAAGGAATCAGGCTGTACACTGAAGAGACAGATTTACTTATTGATTGTCAGTGTGCCCTAAACATGGTTAGCACTGCTTCCTCACAGCACCAGGGACCTGGGTTCAAGTCCAGGCTCGGGCAACTGTCTGTGTGCAGTTTGCACATTCTCCCCATGTCTGCATGAGTTTCCTCTGGGTGCTCTAATTTCCACCCACAATCCGAAGATGTGCAGGTTAGGTGAATTGGTGATGCTAACTTGCCCATAATGTATAGGGATGTGTAGGTTAGGTGCATTAGTGAGGGGTAAATGTAGAGTAATGGGCTTGGGAAATGGTTCTGGGTGGGTTACTCTTTGGAGGGTCAGTGTGGACTTGTTGGGCCTAATGGCCTATTTCCACACTGTAGGATTCTATGCTTTACCTATAGACAGGAGAAAGTGAGGACTGCAGATGCTGGAGATTAGAGCTGAAAATGTGTTGCTGGAGAAGCGCAGCAGGTCAGGCAGCATCCAAGAAGCAGGAGAATCGACATTTCGGGCATGAGCCCTTCTTCAGGAAAGGGCTCCTGCTCCTTGGATGCTGCCTGACCTGCTGCGCTTTACCTGTAGACAACCTCATCATCTATTCTCCTGCTCCTTGGATGCTGCCTGACCTGCTGCGCTTTACCTGTAGACAACCTCATCATCTATTTTCCTACTCTGAGCTGGAACAACAGTAATTTTCACTTGCAGGTGGAAACGTTTCCATTTTCATGAGATGAAATTGGCAGCAAGTTGAAATAAAACAGGACAAGCATAAAGTCATCCTTCTCTCAGTACAGGGTTAATCTCGAGCCACTGCAATTTCTTTTCTATTTGATTTCTGCCAATTTGATCCCTGTATTTTTCTCAGACCACACTCTCCCAGCTCTCCTAGTTCCAAATGTTGACTCACCCTTTCGATCATTCACATTTCTTTTATTATGTGAGTGCCTCTGACTGGACTAGCATTTAAACCCATCCCTCATTGCCCTGGAGAAGGCAACAGTAAGCTGTAGATTGATACAACAATTTTTTAGGATATTTGACTCATAGCTTCCATGAGATAGTCATTGCCAATGTGTAGACAAGAGTTGTGCACGAGGATTGTGTGGAATCCTGATGTACTAACTGATGGAATTACTCATCAAGTGGAAATTTCTGACCTACAATCTGAAGCCCTCTGAAAATGTAGCCAACTCTGATTCAGAATTGGAACTTCAGAAGATTCAAGCCACCTGAGTTGTTAGCTAAGAAAAAGAATCAAAACATGCGCTAACTTCTGGGCTCCAGGACTTAACACTGACCCCACACAGTTATACCTCTCCACTGACACCAGATTCCCACTCCACAACCCAATAATTCCTGACACCACCAGTGGTCTCCAAAGACCTGGTATTCCCCCAGACTCTGACTCTGCCCCATTGTCCCATAGATATCAGAAACTTCTCCGAACTCCATTTCTTCCTCCAAAATCCCCCAGGGTGACAACCTCCAAAACCCAAAACATGGGTCCAACAACATCCCCAAAATGTCCAAATCTCTCCAATCCAACACAGAAATCCAGATCATGACTCCCACCCCAGCCTAAACCTGATTGGAGCAGCACTAATAGCCAAATCTTGACCTAGTCTACCCCTTCACCCATAATCTCACCAATCTGTCACCCAATCCCCTCATTGATTGGCTGCCCTAGTCCTCTCCCTTGCTTTGCACACTTGCCTTCCCTCAGTAGCTTTTAAAGAGGCTACAAGAAGCTATTCCTATATATAAAGAGGTGTGGTATCAGAGGCAATCTTTTCCATATCTAGTCTCATGGATTCTTAGTCTGGAGGTTTGCCTGGGAAACTCCTCCAAATTGAATAGGGCAATTTCTTTTGTCTGACTGGGATAAGAAGTAGAAACCCAGATCTTAAACCCCATTTCCTCAACTTTTCACAATTTATCTAAATGATTTGGATCAATGGTACAGTCAGGAATGAAGGGCTTATGCCTGAAACGCCAACTCTCCTGCTCCTCAGGTACTGCCTGATCTGCTGTGCTTTTTCAGTGCTATACTTTTTGATTCTGACTCTCCAGTATTGCAGTCCTTACTTTCTCCTAAAGAAATGGTTATGACTTATCGGCAAAAATATGAGAACTATGTTGCCCTGCACAGGAACAGGTATAACAGGTATGTTTAAGAAAGGCACACAAGTCACACAGGATAAGGTTTAGCAGAATAGTCAGAGAATCTAGACAGATATAAAATCATTAACAAATATTCTTGGTAGGATAATATCTGAAATTGGGGCAAGTAGCGTACACATGACTGTATGAGTTCATATCATTTCAGTTTGTTATAACTCTGTTAAAACATGTTAAGTTTAAAACTGTGAAGCATAATGCATGATTATTACTCTATTTTTGCTTTATGCATTTTTATTTCTTGTGATTTATGTACAGACCATTATTTTGCAATTTAATTATTGAATATTGGTTTGCCTGTATCTGTATTGCATGGTGAAATGGTACATTTTTAAATTGTGCATGGTGTGGCAACTCAGCTTGGATATGAACCAATATGTTGGAAAATGGCTAATTGCACGTGTTTGTTCATCTTATTAAAGCTATTGAACATAGAGGAGGGAACTGTGATATTGAAGACTTCAGAATTTTAGTAACTATTCACAGATTGATCAAATCAAGAAAGATAAACTGTTACTTGCAGAAAGAATCAGTAATAACTCTGTCTGGAATAAGCTATTGAAGGACATAGACAAACAGGAATTGAAAGCAATTAACCATGTCTGGAAAAGGAGATAAAACTGCTTTGACACTTGCTTGGTAAACTGAATGCTTCATTACCACAATGGACAACGATAGCCTTTAAGGAGTTAACTACAGGAAAACTATGTCTTTGAACAGAAAGTTAAGGTCAAATGTAACAAGGGATAGAGAAGCTGCTTCTGATAAGAAGGCAAGCTGCAGACTTGTAGTAATTTGGCTGAAAGAATTTTTTTTTAAAAAGCATTAATAATAACCTGAAGGACAACAATCTGTGCAAAAATTAAACACCAGAACTCCACACTTAGCAGAACTTCAAAGAACAACACTGTATAAGGATCAAACCTTGGAAACTTCGAGACACAAACCACCAGTACTTGAAATCCTAACCAGATTCCACCATTAATTTGGTAATAGCCAAGTTAGCTTGTGAAGCTTAACTTATTTACTTGAGAGGTCACATTTTGTTAGCTGCATGCAATAAAGTTTAAATCATTAGGGATTTAGTACTTGATTGCCTAAGAGATTTAAGTACTGAAAATGTGTTGCTGGAACAGAGATTTAAGTAACCAAATTAAAGGTGATGTGGTGATGTACTCACAACACGCAATAAATGTTGGCCAGTGAGTGAATAAGAAACTATTTCTGTGACTCTGAGGGTAAGAGAGGAATAGGGGTCCACTTTGTCATGCTTCTGAATCTCCACCTTTGCTTCTCCCACAACTATGGACCAATAAACGGTTTACCTAAAGCTAAATTGAATGCATATTAAAATGAGGGAAGCACAGCAGCCAGTCCATCTTCATAAAAACAGAAAGAGGTTAATCACCTCCTCAAGCCTGTTCAACTGGATCATGGCTGGTCTGTATCTTCATAGCATGAACCTGCCTTTTCTCTATTACCATCCAACCAAAAAATGATTTGTCAAACTCAGCTTTGAAGTTTCCAACTGGTCCACAGAGTCAATCGATTTACAGTGTAATTGGTTCCAAGTTTCAATTCTTTTGGTTTGCCAAAGTGCATTGCATCGGTTTACACTGCAGCAGATACGTGTAACATCCCAGAAGTAGTAAGTTGTGAAAAGGAAGGTAAACACAGAACTCAAGAAAATTGCAATCACCAGGGAAGTGTTCCAGAGTAAATTAAGATGTGGTTGATAAGCCCCTGAATCCTGACAGACTTCATGTTAAGATAACTGCCAAGTGATGTAGTTGGTGCATTGTTTTTTTCAATTTTCCAAAATTTCTGCAATTTGTGTAATTTTCCATAGATTGGAAGAAAGCAAATGTAACTTTTTTTTTAAATGAGAGAAAGGCAGAAAGCAGGAAACTACAGGCTAAACTGTCATTTAGAAAGACCTGGACTAGTCAGAAATAGTCAGCATGGCTTTGCTCAGGGAAGGACATGCCTTACAAATTTAATTGAATTCTTTGAGGAATTGACATGGAGGGTTGTCTAATGTGGATGTTGTCGACAGAAATTTTAATAAGGCATTTGACAAGATGACAGCATTTTGACAGCAGACAGCAAAAAAGTAAAAGCCCATGGGATATAGGGTAATGTGTCAAACTGGATTCAAAGTTGGCTTAGTAACGGGAAACAAAGGTTAATGGTTGATGACTATCCTTGCAAATGGAAACCTTTTAAAGTGGTACTCTGCAGAGTTCAGTTTTGGGACCCCTGCTGTTTGTTTTGTACATTAACAATTTGGACTTGAACATTGGGGCACTTTTGGGTAATTTACAGGCAACATAAAATTGGCAGTGTCGTGGGTTGTGTATAGAATAGCTGTAAGCTCCAAAATTATATAGAGATGGGTTGGTGGAGTGGGCAGGAAAGTGGCAGATGCAGTTCAACTCTGATAAGTGTGATAAATGCATGTAGGGAGGTAAAAGAGTAAAAGAAAATACACAATCCAAAGATGTGCAGGTTAGGTGAATTGGCCATGCTAAATTGCCCGTAGTGTTAGGTAAGGGGTAAATGTAGGGGTATGGATGGGTTGCGCTTCGGCGGGTCGGTGTGGACTTGTTGGGCCGAAGGGCCTGTTTCCACACTGTAATGTAATCTAATCTAATCTAATCTAAACAATAAATGGGAATACATAGAGAGGCTTAATGTAGTGATAGATCTTGGCGTGCAAGTACACAGATCCTAAAGGTAGCAGGTAGATAAGGCTTTAAGGAAGGCATATGGAATGCTCTCCTTTTTTACCAAAGGTGTAGAAGACAAAAGTAAGGATATAATGACGAAACTGTATAAAATACTGGTGAGGCCACAACTGGAATATTGTGTGTAGTTCTGGTCACCATATTATAGAAAGGACGTAATTGCTCTGGACGTAATTGCTCTGGACGTAGACACATTTAAATACACACTCAATAACACGAACAAGGACACACACACAAATATATAGGAACACAGAGACACACACATGCATGAAAACACATACGTATGTTGACAAACACAAGGAGATACATATACACTCCCACTCACATACATACAACCAGTGACTGTGATTATTTTGGCACGAATATTTTGGTGAACTACAAGTGCAATCTCCTTGGCCTGTACCGGCTGGAAGTGATACGGCAGAGGGCAGGTGAAGTTGGAAGGCACCCAAAACACTCAGGACAAACACCTTGCACCCAACCTAAATCTTCCCATACACCATAGAGGTCAGGCTCGATATCCTCTTCCCTGCCATTGGGCAAATGTACCCGTCCTGACTGCTTCTAGAGAAAAGGCATCTGGAATGCATTCAAGAGGCCTTATTCCACTCATACCTTCCCGTTGATTGACCATATCACATAGGCAGCATCCTCAGTAAACACAAATTGGCAAGGGAAGATGTTAAATGGTTCCCTCCCACTTCCATTGTGTGCCAGACCAATAACACAATCACAAATCATTCCAATGCCTTTAACAGCCAATGAAGTACTTGTCAAGTTTAGTCACTACTGTGTTGTAAGAAATGCAGCAGCCAACCTGTGCACAGCAAGATCCCACAAATAGCAATGTGAGTATAACCAGATCATCTGATTTCAAGGAAGTCGTTGAAGGATAAATATTGGCCAGAAGACTGGGCATGAGTGGCCTGGGATCATTCACATTTACCTCAGAGCAGATGGAACTTTTACTTGATATATTTTCTAAAGACAGCACACCCAACAGTGCAGCAATCCCTCAGGGTTGCAGCAGAGAGGCGGTTGGATTTATGTGAGCAGGCAGCCCAAATCCTTTTTCGCACAGGCTGCGAATTATGAAATTTTAAAAATAATGGAGAAGTGATTGAAGATGTAGGACCCAGATCGATAAATAAAATGTACAGGACGTGTGTAAGTTAACAGGCTTTTAAAAAATTTACTCACAGAATTTGAGGACGTAAGAGAAAAAACTAATCAGGCTAAGGATTAGAAGTTTCTCTTCCTTGAACCAACAGCGAAGTAGAACAAAGTCTTGTTTAAAGCTACTTCGATTCGGTCTTTTCAAAAAGGAAATGATTAAGAACAAGATATATTGTAATGAGCATAATGCTATAGGTGAGTAATGTTAAGCAACTAAATAACTAGAGTTAGAAATTCGGATTAAGATCCTGTAACTTTGTTGTTTACTTATTCAGAAAAATTGAACAATCTGTATTTAGAATAGAATAGCCTTTATTATTGCGTAAACTCAATGAATATAGTGAGAAGTTTCTGTTGCCAATTACAGTGCCAACTTAGACACAAAAGTACAAAGGCAAGGACTGATTAGGGATAGTCAACTTTTGTTACAAGATTTCTTACAATAATAAAATATCCAGCATTGCAGAAAGGTGTTCAGTACAGCAGACCATGCTGGCACTTAGCTTCCAGTCGGCACTGGACCCTGGCTCCACAGAGTAGCGTCAACACGCTACTCTAGGAGGCTGGTGCAGGAGGTTGGAAGGACACCATGCCATGCTAGGAAGCCACTGTCTGATGTTGCCACGCCAGGCCAGAAGGCCACCACACCATGGTGTGAGGCCCTTACAGGAGGAGACCACAGCAGGAGCCTGGAAGGTTGCCATGACATGCCAGGAGGTCCCCATGGGAGGAGGCTGCTGTGCCAGGCCGGAAGGCCACCATGCATTGACAGCAGGCCCCTTTGGGAGAATGATACTGCAGGAGTCCGGAAGCTCACCATGCCATTGTGGGAGGCCATGAGGATGCCTGGCTAGATGCGAGGCCACTGCACCAGTTGGGAGGTCGCCGTGCCAATGCAGGAAGGCTGCTATGTCAGGCTGAGAGGCTGCTACAGGAGGCTGCTGCACCAAGGCAGGAGTTATCGCTGGAGGCCAGGAATCATTGCTCTCCAAAAACCGGGAATCATTGCTCACCAGAGGCCGCCGTGCACCAGGTGTCAGCATTGAAGGCCAGGACGCAGAGGAAAGAAGGGGAAGAAGAAGAAAAAAGAAACACTACCAGGAATAAAAATAAAGAGCAAGAAAAGGAGTGAGCAGAATGGACAAGCTTCGCTGCTATCTTGCAACATCTTGCATACTTACCTCTCTCAAATGCTGCAAATAGCTGTTTTGCTATGGATTCAACACAAGTGATACATTTTGGTTGAATTGACTTGCCAAATGCTATTGCCATCATTCCATTTCTTAGCTTTTAGCTCTGATCAAAGCAGCAAATTTAGCTCCCTCTGGAAAATTCAAACTTTTATCAATAAATTTAAATTTTTAAAAGTCATTTCCCAGAGCTACAGAGTCAGTAAGACCAAATAGCAGAGAGCCACCTCTCCAGAATTTATTTCTGCAACTATCACCAATCATTTAATAGGCACCGACTTTGGAACAGGTCAGAGATTGCATACATGTAAACTGCAACACCATATGTACCACAGTGATTGAGCAATTTACCAGGGAATAAATAGTCTTGCACACTTCAAATATACCAGATCTTCTCAGATAAAAGCTTTTTTACTATTGTAGGATGATTGGAAAATGAGGGAGAAAGACAGTTAATACATGAGGACTACGTAATCATTTTGTTTTTGTGATATAATTTGTTCCCACTGCAATATAACCATGGAGATGAGTTACATGATAATCTGAGCTTTCATTTAAATAGCTAAATTTATTATTGCAAAATACTAAACCACAAAATACACCAATGAATAGTTAGTTTCTGAGTTGAAGAGAAATTAGGAGAAGGAGTACTTTTTTTTACAGAAGAGAGCAGCAGGAGCTGGGCGAAAGTGAGGTCAGAGCTGGGAGGCTGTTGGGAAGGCAAGTGATTGCTATTGAAGAATTTACCTATCACTCAGCTCCTCTAACGTAAATAAGAGTCCACAGATTCGCAGCAGGAAGAGCGGGAACGTCGATCAGGGGGCCGAGAGGGAAGGTGAATCACTGCTTTAAGGTTTTAAAAAACCTTACATCGATTGACGGAACCCTCCATTTCCGTTCCAGCAGCAGGAAGAGTGGGAGTTCTGATCAAGAAGGACTCTCATGTGTTGATAAGGTAAGGCTTTGCAGTTTACATTTCTGTGTATCGTGTGGTTGATTAAAAGTTTAATTGGTTGTTTGAATAAGACCGTAGTAGAGAAGTACTAGAAATGATTTAATGAATAAATTAAATCACAGAATCATGGAGAGGTACAGCATAGAAACAAACTCTTCGGTCCAACTCGTCCATGCCGACCATATGTCCCAACCCAATCTAATCCCACCTTCCAGCACCTGGCCTATATCCGTCCAAAACTTCCTATTCATATACCCATCCAGATGCCTTTTAAATGTTGCAATTGTACCACCCTCCACCACTTCCTATGGCAGCTCATTCCATACACGTACTACGCTCTGCATGAAAAAGTTGTCCCTTAGGTCTCTTTTATATCTTTCCCCTCTCACACAAAACCTATGCCGTCTAGTTCTGGACTCCCCCACCCCAGGGTAAAGACTGTCTATTTATCAAATCCATGCCCCTCATGATGTCACCCCTCAGCCTTCGCCGCTCCAAGGAAAACAGCCCTAGCCTATTCAACCTCTCCCTATAACTCAAATCCTCCAACCCTGGCAACATCCTTGTAAATCTTTTCTGAACCCTTTCAAGTTTTACAACATCTTTCGACAAGGAAGGAGACCAGAATTTCACGCAATACTCAAACAGTGGCCTAACCAATGTCCTGTACAGCCACACCATGATCTCCCAACTCCTGTTCTCAAAACTCTGACCAATAAAGGAAAGCATATAAACGCCTTCTTCACTATCCTATCTACCTGCGACACACTTTCAAGGAGATATGAACCTGTACTCCAAGGTCTCTTTATTCAGCAATACTCCCTAGGACCTTACCATTAAGTGTATAAGTCCTGCTAAGATTTGCTTTCCCAAAATGAGGCAACTCTCAATTGTCTAAATTAAACTCCATCTGCCACTCTTCAGCCCATTGGCCCATCTGATCAAGATCCTGTTGTAATCTGAGGTAACCTTCTTTGCTGTCCACTACACCTCCAATTTTGGTGTCATATGCAAACTTACTAACTGTACCTCCTACATTCACATCCAAATGATTTATATAAATGATGAAAAGTAGTGAACCCAGCACTGATTCTTGTGGCATTCCACTGGTCACAGGCCTCCAGTCTGAAAAACAACCCTCCAACAACACCCTCGGTCTTCTACCTTTGAGCCAGTTCTGTATGCAAATGGCTAGTTCTCCCTGAATTCCATGAGATCTAACCTCGCTTACCAGTCTCCCATGGGAACCTTGTCAAATGCCTTACTGAAGTCCATATAGATCACATCTACCACTCTGCCCTCATCAATCCTCTTGGTTACCTCTTCAAAAACCTCAATCAAGTTTGTGAGACATGATTTCCCACGCACAAAGCCATGTTGACTATCCCTAATCAGTCCTTGCCTTTCCAAATATATATACATCCCGTCCCTCAGGATTCCCTTCAACAACTTGCGGACTACCAATGTCAGGCTCACTGGTCTATAGTTCCCTGGCTTGTCCTTACTACCTTTCTTAAAGAGCAGCACCACGTTAGCCAACCTCCAGTCTTCCCGCACCTCACCTGTGACTATCGATGATACAAATATGTAAAAGTCAATTAAATAAATATTTATGGCTGAGTAGGTGATGTGCTGCAGCTGTATGATGTGGGAGCTAGCTGATTCCATTGTTAATGGCAGTGACATCATCTGCAGCAAGTGTTGGTTGCTGGAAGAATTCTGGATCAGAACTGATGATCTGGAATCTGAGCTTCAAACTCTGCAGCACATTCAAAAGGGGGAAAATTACCTTGATACTTCGTTTCAGGGGGCAGTCACACCTGGTAGATTAAGTAATTCAAATTCAGTGTGTGTTCAGGGGTGTGACTAAGTGAGGCTGGTAGGGAAATTCTGAGTTCAGGAGTGCAGGACCCTTGACCTTGTCCAACAGGTATGAGATTCTTGCTCCCTGTACGGATGAGAGAAAGAGCTGTGGATAGGATGAGCCAGCTGACCACGGCACCATGGTGTAGAAGGCCATTCAAGAGGGAGGAGCAAAAATACAAGTAGTTGTTAAAGGCAATTCTATAATTAGGGGGACAGATAGTATCCTATGCAAGCCGGATTGGGAGTCCCACATGGTGTGTTGCCTGCCCGGCTTGAAAGAATATTGGAGCAGGAGGAGGAGGATCCAGTTGTTGTGGTCCATGTTGGGACTAACAACATAGGCAAAGCTAGGGTGGAGGACCTGTTTGGGGATTATCAAGCACTAGGAAGGAAATTGAATTATAGGTTCACAAGGGTCAAAATCTCCAGATTACTGCCCGAGCCACATGCCAATTGGCATAGGGATAAGAAAGTTAGGGAAGTAAAGACGTGGCAAAGAGGGATTCCATTTTACATGGCATTGGCATCAGTTTTGGAACTGGGGAGGGAGGGATCTGTACCATTGGGACAGTCTCCACCTGAATCGACCTGAAACCAGTGTTCTACCGAAAAGGATAAATAGGGTGGGTCAGTAGGACTTTAAACTTCTGAGTCAGGGAGAAGGGAGAGTGAAAGCCACAGGGAGTATGGAGTTAAATGGAAAGATAAGCAGCAGAATAGCATGTGTGCAGGTGGGTTTAAATTCGAGGTAGACCAGGAATGCAGCAAAAAGGAAGGATATATTAGGACATCTTATGATTTCCAATATCTCCAATAATGATAATAAAATTAACGTTAAGGCACTTTACCTGAATGCTTGTAGTATTCGTAACAAAGTAGATGAATTAACGGCACAAATCATCGTGAATGATTACAATGTGGTAGACATCACAGAGACATGGTTGCAGGGGTTTCATAGAACATAGAAAAATACAGCGCAGTACAGGCCCTTTGGCCTTCGATGTTGCGCCGATCCAAGCCCACCTAACCTACACTAGCCCACTATACTCCATATGCCTATCTTATGCCCGTTTAAATGCCCATAAAGAGGAAGGGTCTACCACTGCTATTGGCAGGGCATTCCATGAACTCACGACTCGCTGAGTAAAGAATCTACCCCTAACATCTGTCCTATACCTACCACCCCTTAATTTAAAACTATGCCCCCTCGTAATAGCTGACTCCATACGTGGAAAAAGGTTCTCATGGTCAACCCTATCTAAACCCCTAATCATCTTGTACACCTCTATCAAGTCACCCCTAAACCTTCTTTTCTCTAATGAAAACAGCAACTGACAGTTAAATATCTAAAGATTTACAACATATAGAAAAGACAGGGAAGTAGGCAGAGGAGGCGGGGTTGCCTTGCTAGTTAAGATTGAAATTAAATCTATGACACTGAATGACGTAACGTCAGATGATGTGGAGTCTGTGTGGATGGAGTTGAGGAACCACAAAGGCAAAAAAACCATAATGGGAGTTATGTACAGGCCTCCTCATGCTTCTTAGGACCAGGGGGCAAGATATACCAGGAAACAGATAGGGCATGTCAGAAAGGGAAGGTCATGGTAATCATGGGGGATTTCAATACGCACGTTGTCGGTGGATCTAAAGAAACGGAATTCATGGAATGCTTACAAGATGGCTTTTTGGAACAGCTTGTGATGGACCCCACAATGGAACAGGCTATTCTGGACTTACTGTTATGTAATGAGCCAGACTTTATAGAAGATCTTAAAATAAGGAAACACTTAGGCGACAGTGATCATAATGTAGTAGAGTTCAGTCTGCAGTTTGAAAGAGAGAAGGCAAAATTGGATGTAACGGTGTTACAGTTAAATAAAGGTAATTACAGGGACATGAGAGAGGAACTGACGAAAATTGACTAGAAGCAGAGCCTAGTGGGGAAGACAGTAGAGCAACAATGGCAGGAGTTTCTGGGTATAATTGAGGACACAGTACAGAGAAAAGAAAAGATTATCTGGGGGAGTTAGGTAGCCATGGCTAACAAAGGAAGTCAGGAAATGTATGAAAGAAAAAGACAGACCCTGTAAAGTGGCTAAGAGCGCTGGGAAATTAGAAGTTTGGAAAGGCTACAAAAACAAAGAGGATAACAAAGAGAGAAATAAGGAAGGAGAGGATCAAATATAAAGGTAAGCTAGCCAATAATATTAGAAATTATAGTAATAATTTCTTTCAATAGATTAGAAACAAATGAGAGACAAAAGTAGACATTGGGCCACTCCAAATTGATGCTGGAAAGCTAGTTATGGAAGATAAGGAAATAGCTGAAGAACTTAATAAGTACTTTGTGTCAATCTTCACAGCAGAAGACATGAGTAATATCCCAATAATTAAGAAGAGTCAGGGGGCAGAGTTGAATATGGTAGCCATTACAAAAGAGAAAGTGCTTAAAAAAGCCAAAAAGGTCTAAAAGTGATAATTGTCCTGGTCCCGATGGGCTACATCATAGAGTTCTGAGGGAGGTGGCTGAGGAAATAGTAGAGGCGTTGGTTGTGATCTTTCAAAAGTCACTAGAGTCAGGAAAAGTCCCAGATGATTGGAAAATCACTGTTATAACCCCTTTGTTCAAGAAAGGATTAAGACAAAAGACGGAAAATTATAGGCTTAACCTCGGTTGTTGGTAAAATTATAGAATCCATCGTTAAGGATGAGATTTCTAAATTCTTGGAAATGCAGGGTCGGATTAGAACAAGTCAACATGGATTTAGTAAGGGGAGGTCGTGCCTGACAAACCTGTTAGAATTCTTTGAAGAAGTCACAAGTAGGTTAGATCAGGGAAACCCAGTGGATGTGGTCTATCTAGACTTCCAAAAGGCCTTTGATAAGGTGCTTCACGGGAGGCTGCTGAATAAGGTGAGGGGCCATAGCGTTCGAGATGAGCTATTGGCATGGATTAAGGATTGGATGTCTGACAGAAGACAGAGAGTTGGGATAAAAGGTTCTCTTTCAGAATGGCAGCTGGTGATAAGTGGTGTCCCGCAGGATTCAGTGTTGGTGCCCCAGCTGTTCATTTTATAAATAAATTATCTCGATGAAGAGACTGGGGGCATTCTGGTGAAGTTCACCGATGATATGAAGTTAGGTGGACAGGCAGGTAGTTCTGAGGAGGTGGGGAGGCTGCAGAAAGATTTGGACAGTTTAGTAGAGTGGTCCAGGAAATGGCTGTTGAAATTCAATGTGAGCAAATGCAAGGTTTTGCACTTTGGAAAAAAGAATACAGGCATGGACTATTTTCTAAATGGTGAAAAAATTCATAAAGCTAAAGTACAAAACAATCTGGGAGTGCTAGTCCAGAATTCTCTAAAGGTTAACTTGCGGGTTGAGTCCATGATTTAAGAAAGCTAATGTAATGATGTCATTTATCTCAGTAGGGTTGAAATATAAAAGCAGAAATGTGCTTCTGAGACATTATAAAGCTCTGGTTTGGCCCATTGTGAATACTATGTCCAATTTTGAGCCCCACACCTCAGGAAAGACAACTGACACTGGAGTGTTTCCAGTGGAGAGTCAGATGGAATGGTAGGCCCTGGAATGGTAGGCCCAACATACAATGGTAGGCCCAACATACAATGGACGGCTGAGGATCCTAGGGTTGTATTCATTAGAGTTTAGAAGGTAGAGGGGAGATCTAATACAAATTGACAGGTTGATGCATGGCTTAGAAAGAGTGGATGCTGGGAAGTTGTTTCTATTGGGCAGGGAGACTAGGACCCGTGGGCAAAGCGTTTTAATTAGAGGGTGTCAATTTAGAATGGAAATGAAGAGACATTTCTTCAGCCAGAGAGTCGTGGGCCTGTGGAATTCATTGCCAAGGTGCGCAGTGGAGGCCGAGGCGTTAAATATCTTCAAGGCAAAGATTGATAATTTCTTGATCTCGCAAGGAATTAAGGGCTATGGGGAGAGTGTGGGTAAGTGGAATTGAAACGCCCATCAGCCATGATTAAGTGGCAGAGTGGACTCGATGGGCCAAATGGCCTTACTTCCACTCCTATGTCTTATGGTCTTAGGGTTTGTTTTCTTCCCATACACGTTGATGCCTTAAAATATAAACATTTATCAATCTCTTTCTTAACCATACACTGTGACCCAATCTCCTCAGTCTTCCATGATCAATAGTATCACCACTCATTCTTCTAAATTTCAATCAGTCCAACTTACTCAACATTTCCTCATAAGATACTCCCCTCATTCAGAAATAAACCAAACTTTTTTTTCTGATTGCCTGCAATGTCAGTGTATTCTTTCTTAACTAAGAAGACCAAAAGTGCACAGTACTCCAGGTGCAATCTCACCCATTTCTTGTTTAGTTATGACTGTTTTAAAAAATTCTCAAGGTCAGGTTCGTAGGAGAGTAGTCTGACACAGAACAAACGACCAAGAGGCGAGTCTGCTAGAATATGAGCATTTTATTCCCCGCAGCGTCGCCACAACCAGGTCTCATACTTACAACGGGTCTGGCTTATACTCACTCTACATGTTACCGGAACTGGGAGCCGTCAGTTCTCGTAGAGCGGTTGCCAACAACCCACGCTCGGCGGTTAAACGTAACCCCGGAGCAGACTCACCGAACTGGAGACTTTTCCAGCTGATATACTCTTTTCCAGATATAAACATTCATGTGAACAGCAGAGCAAGGCTAAACACATTCCATTCTGGTTACATACAGATAAGAAGATTCACACGGGGAGGTGTGTAATAAGATTCACACGGGACTAAGCAACACCTCCATTCCGGTTAGATTCACACATGTATTGGGACATAATTTTTAACCGTTTCACCACATTCCACTGCTTGGCCCAATACATGTGTTACATTATGATTCACACATGTATTGGGACATAATTTTACACCACATGACACAATTTCCCTACGTGCATAATCTATTCCCTTTGCATAACTCTGTACACCTCCATACTAGTCCAGTACTGCAGTACTGTATATCTCAATACTGGCCCACTATCATAATCACTGCAATACCAAATTCCTTCATGAGTCACACAAATCCTCATTTCTTAAAACAAAATGGCAACATTTAGGTCTAAACCTTTAAAATCCAGGAAGATGTTAACTCTGAAGCTGGATTGTAATCTGGATCTGTCTTAGCTGCACACACACAAAATCAGCCAATGCTGGGAGATTGGTGGCATGACCTTCCCCACAAGCCAGTGCTTCACCCCAGAGAGAAATCACTTCATATAAACCAACACAGGAGATAATGCATTACACAAGAACATTGATGTGTAAGTTATTTAAAATTAAACACCAATAAAAAGCCCCAAAATATTTAGCACCCTCAGATGTTTCTCCTTAAAGATTAAAATGAGAATTAATAGCATGGAAAGATACTGCTTGTGGCATAAACCATTTCTCAGCTTCATTACAATTCTGACTTGACTGGAAACATCAAGATTTGAAATCTGGTTCTCATGGTTAATAGTTCGAGTGTTATCTTCAGGCAGCCACTCATATCAATGGATGGGGTATTTCTCTCCACACACTCATTTTGGATGTGGTATTCAATAATTAATTGAATAGTCAGTACCATAGTACCAAGAAACTGCAGTGATCACCTTGCAATTTATGACACTCATCAATTTGTTATCTTGGAATTGTTCTGATGTTCCATAGAATGCTGTTAGAAACATACAAACAGATATTGAATTTTGGTACTACAAACATGGGTAGGGCTTACCCAATTAATGGTAGGGCCTTGCTTAGTGTTGTAGAACAAAGGGACCTAGGGGTGCATGTACATAATTCTTTGAAGTTTGTGTCAAATATAAACAGTTAAAAAGGCATCTGGCACACTTGCCTTCATTACTCAGTCCTTTGAGTATAGGAGTTGGGAAGTAATGTTAAGGTTGTGTAGGACATTGACAGGACCTCTTTTTGAGTACAGTGACCAGTTCTGGTTGCCCAGTTATAGGAAGGATATTATCAAGCTGGAGAGTGTTCAAACAGATTTACCAGGATGTTGCCAGGTATGGAAGGTTTTTGGATGTGGATGAATTATAAAGAAAGGCTGGGACGTTTTTCACTGGAGCATAGGAGGTTGAGAGGTCACCCAAAGAGTTATAGAGTAAATGGTAGAGTTAATGTCTTTTCCCTAGGATGGGAATTTCAAGACTAGAGGGCACATTTTTAGGGTGAGAGGAGAGAGATTTAATAAAGACATGAGAGGCAATTTTTTTTTAACGCAGAGAGTGATTCAAGTATGGAATGAACTTCCTGAGGAAGTGGTGGATGTGTATACAATTACAGTGTTTAAAAGACATTTACATTGAAAAGGATTGAGGAATATGGGCCAGGTGCAGGCAGGTGGGACTAGTCTAGTTTGGGATTATGTTCGGCATGGACTGGTTCCTCAAGTTTTGGTTTCCTTACTTGAGAAAGAATGTACAGGCACTGGAGGGGGTACAAAGGAGATTCACTCTGTTGATTCTGGAGTTGAGAGGGTTAGCTTGTGAAGAGAGACTGAGTGGACTGGGATTATACTCATTGGAATTTAGAAGAATGATGGGGAACCTCATAGAAACATATAAAATTATGAAGGAAATAAACAAGATTAAAGCAGGGAGGATGTTTCCACTGGTGGGTGGAATTACAACAAGAGGGCCTCGCCTCAAAATTAGGGTTAGCAGATTTAGGACTGAATTGAGGAAGAGCTTCTTCACCCAAAGGGTTATGAATTTGTGGAATTCCCTGCCCAGTGAAGTAGTTGAGGCTTCTGCATTGAATGCTTTTAAAGCTAAGAAAGATAATGTTTTCAATAGTAAAGGAATTAAGGGTTATGGTGAGAAGGTGGATAAGTTGAGCTGAGGCCATGAAAAGATCAGTCATGATCTTACAAATAATGGACCGAGCTCGAACGGCTATATGGTCTACACCTGCTCCTGGTTCTTGTGTTGCAATGACAAGGCATTGAAACCATTGGCACCTATTGCTGCACACCGATCACCATGGCATCAAATGCTTCACACTAATCACCAATGCATGGAAGTCTTGGGACTGTTTGACACACTGATCACTGTTAAATGGATTAGCTTGGCTCCATTTGCCTCACGCTAATCCCCAAGGAATCCATTGCTGCACACTGATCATGATGGTAATGAACGCTTTGGGACCAGTTGCTTAACACTGATCATCAATGCACTGGTTGCTTCACATTGATCACCAAAGCATGAATGGCTTCATGCTGATTACAGTGGCACTGATCATTATGACACAGAAAATATTGGCACTAAATGTTTCACACTGATTACCAAAGCACTGATCACTGTAGCAATGGCCATTATAGCACTGAAAATATTGAACCAATTGTTTCACACTGATCATCAATGGCACCAATCGTTTCACATTGATCATTGTGGCACTGATCACTATGGCAAAAATTACTTCACACTGATCACCATGACATTGATAACAGTGGCACTAACTGTTTCACACTGATCATCATGGCAACAATTGCTACTAACAGATCACCGCTGCACTGATGACCATGGCACCAATTGTTTCACACTGATCTCCATAACATTCATCACCTTGGCCCAAAATGCTGCACTGATCACCATGGTAGCAATGATTTTGTACTGATCACAGTAGCACTGATAATTATAATACTGAAAAGAATGACACCAATTGCTTCACACTGATCACCAAAACACTGATCACTGTGGTACTGAAAATCTTCTGAGCAATTGCTTCACATTGATCACTAAGGCACTGATTACTTTGGCACAAAATGCTTCGCACTGATCACCATGGCACCAATGATTTCACACGAACCACCATGCCATCGATCACCTTAGCAGCCATTGCCTCACACTCATTATTACCATGACAATGATCATCATGGCATCAATTACTTCACATTGATCACCAAAGATTTGAAAATCTTGACATCAATTGCTTCACACCGATCACCAAGGCATCAATGGCTTCATACTGATCACAGTGGCACTCATCATTATGACACTGAAAACATTGGCACTAATTGCTTCACACTGATCGTCAAAGCACTGATCACTATAGTGGCACGATATAGATCACTATGGTCACTGTGGCACTAAAAACATGGCACCAATTGTTTCACACTGATCACCATGTCACTGATCAACATGGCACTAATTATTTCACATTGATCACTGTGACACTATTCACTATGGCAAACATTACTTCATGCTGATCACCATGGCACTGATAACACTGGCACCAATTGCTTCACACTTATTAATAGCAATTGTTGCCATGATCAATCACGGTTGTACTGATCACCATGGCACCAATTTCTTCACCAAAGCACTGACCAATTTGGCATTAAAAATGCTTCATACTGATCACCATGGCACGATGGCTTCACACTGACCACCAGAGTACTGATTATCTTGGCACAAAACTCTTTGTACTGATCACCATGGTACCAATGATTTCATACTGATGATACTACAATACTGAAAACAATGGAACCAATTGCTTCACACTCATCACCAAAAAATTGAAAATCTTGGTACCGATTGCTTCACACCGATCACCAAAAGCACTGAACACCATGGCATGGAAAACATTGGCACCCAAACTACTTCACACCAATCCCCATGGCATCAATTGCTGCACACTGATCACTTTGGCAGAGAAGGCCTTTGTATCAATGGTTTAACACTGATCGTCAGGGCACTAGTTCTTCACATTGATCACCTGGGCACCAATTGCTTCACACTGATCACAGTAGCACTGATCATTATGACACTGAAAAAAATTGGCATCAATTGGTCACACTGGTCACCATCACACCAGTCAACATGGATTCAATTGTCCCACACCAATCTCATGCCATCAATTGATCACTAACAGCACTGAAATCTTTGGTACCAATGCTTCACATTGATCACAATGGCACTGATGGGTTCATATTAATCACCTAGGCACCAATTGCTTCACACTAATGATAATGGCATCAATTGATCCCTATGGCACTGAAAGCCTCGGTACCACTGCTTCACACTGATCATCACAGCACTGATCACAATGTCACCAATGGTTTATACTGATCTCAGTGGCACTGATCATTATGACACTGAATACCTCGACACCAATTGCTTCACATTGATTTAAATGACATCAATTACCTGAGCAGCAATTGCTTCACGCTCATTACCATGGCAATGAACAACATGGCACCAAATGTCCGACACTGATTACTGTGGCAACAATTCTTCACACTGATGGCCAAGGCACTGATCATTATTTCACTGAAAACCTGGCACCAATTGTTTCACAGCGAACACATTGGCAACTATTTCTTTACACTGATCATCAAAGTACTGAACATCACAGTGCTGAGAACCTTGGCACCAATTGGTCACATTGAGAAAACTAAGGTTCACTACAGTACTGAAATTCATGGCATCAACTGCTTCACATTGATCACCAGGGCACCAATTGCTTTACACTGATTACCAAGGCACTGATCAGCTTGGCACCAATTGGTTCTCACTGATGTCTATGACCCCAATCTGGAATTGAAAGTTTAACGATGACCTTGAAACCTTGCCAATCGTCAAAAAAACCCATCTGGTTCACTAATGTCCTTTAGAGAAGGAAATGGCCATCCTTGCCTTGTCTGGCCTACATGTGACCCTAGACCCATAGCGAGGTGATTGTCCTCTGGGCAATTATGGATAGGCAATAAATGCTGGCCTTGCCAGCAAAGCTCACATCCCTTGTGTGAATTTAAAAAATATAAGTTAAAAAAATTACCTGAGCAGCAATTGCTTCACACTCAGCACCTCGCTGATCACCAAGACACTGAACACTGTGGTAGTAATTGCTTCACATTGATCACCTTAGCACTAAATATCATGGCACTAAAAACATTGGCACCAACTGATTCACACTGATCTCTGACACCAAACACCATGGTACCAATTGTTTCACACCAATCAACATGGCACCAATAATTTCATGCTGATAACCAGAGTACCAATTGCTTCACGCTGATTACAAAGGCTCTGGGCACTTTGGCATCAATTAGTTCACACTGATCTCTATGACATCAATCACCTGAGCAGCAATTTCTTCACACTCATTACCAAGGCATTGATCACAATGTCATGGAAAACATTGGCACCAAATAATCAAACTGATCGTTGTCACCCTTGTGTTATGAAGTTAAAGGTGTGTCCTGTAGCCTTAAGAGAGAATGAATGCTGTTCTGAACTGAAAGATTACAAGCACCTGTGTATATGGCTAGATAGCAGTACCAGACTGTACTGGAAAATTGAAAATATGTAACATTTAGCTGTGAAATGGCTACCTGAGTTTTGGTTGTTGTTTTGACAACAGTTCAAATTTACCCAGTTTAAATCATGCCCCAGGATACTAAAACCCAATCGAGTTTGAATTTTCTGTTTTGCCAACATCAAACCAAAGAGTCAATACGATGCTGGGAGTTTAAAAATGCAGACATTTTGAAAATTGCAGAGAAAGCAACTGCCATCGTGAGAGAGACCCAAGAAATTAGAAAACACTCTCTATCAAAAAGATACCTTTTCATATGAAATGTATTCACAGTAAAAAGAACAAAAACGACCCAGGGAGATCTTCAACCGGAAGAAGACAGACACCAAAGATGACAGTTGCTTTGTGGTTTTGAAATTAATTTGATGTCATTTTAATAAGTGTCTTAATGGAACAGCATTTTGTTATAGAGGTCTAGGCAGATAATAAACAGTTAAGAGAAAGGGAGCTTAGAGTTGTGAATAGTTGTTTAATGTGCACTTTAAAGTGTTAAAAAATAAACGATATTATTTTCTTTAAATAGTGGAACCTGCCTCAAACCATGACATCAATTGCATTACCTGATCATCACGGCACTGAAAGTTTTGGTACCAATTGTTTCACATTAATCACCAAAGCACAGATCACAATGGTACTGAAAAGCCAGCACCAATTGCTTTACAATGATCACCACTGCAATGATCATCAAGCACCAATTATTTTACACTGATCATTGTGACACTGTCACCATGGCAACAATTCCTTGACACTGATCACCAAAGCACTGATCACCAGGGCAGTGAAGCCTATGGCATCAAATGATTCACACTGCTAAACATAGAATGTATTATTACTATGGCACCAATTGATTTGCACTCATCACCATGGCATAAATTGCTTCATTCTGATCAGCCGGGCACTGATCACAGATGAACTGAAAGGCTTGATGCCAAATAATTCACACTGATCACCATGGCACAAATTGGCCAAAATGATCATCATAATACTGCTCAGATTGGCAAATGATTTGTACTGATCACCATTCCACCAAATGCTACAGTCACACTGATCACATTCACACCAATTAGCATAACACCCATTGGCTCATAGCAATCCCTATGGCATCAATTGCATCACACTGATCACTATGGCAATGAATTGTTTCATTCTGATGACTGTGGCACTCATCACCATGACAACAAATGCTTCACATTGATCATTGTGGTTCTAATTGGCATGGCACCAACTACTTCACATTATCACCATGGCACCATTGGCATCCTGCTGATCACAGAGCCACTAATCACTTTGAAACTGAAAACTTTATCACCAACTGTTTCACAATGATCAACATGACATTTATCAGCAGAGCACCGATGAGTCCACACTGATCAACATTGCGTTATTTCTTTCACACTCATTACCATGGCACTGAGCATCAGGCATCAACTGTTTCACACTGACCAAAACAGCACTAATTGCTCCACACTAATCACTGTGATACTGACCACTATGGCAACAATTGCTGCTTCATACTGATAAACAAGATGCTGTAACCATTTCACCTATTGCTGCACACTGATCACCATTGCACCAAATGCTTCATACTGATCATCAAGGTACTGATCACATTAGCACCAATCTCTTCACACTGGTCATACTGGCATCAATTGCTTTACATTGATCACCTGGGCATCAATTGTTATTTGCTGATCACTTTGGCAATGCTTCATACTAGTCACCAAGCACTGATCACTTTGGATCCAAATGCTTCACAGTGATCATTGTGGCACTGATCAACAAGGCATGAAATGTTTTACACTAATCACCGTGGCACCAATGGCATCACACTGATCAGCAATGTATCAATTTCTTCAAACAGATTTCCAAGGCACCAACTGGTTAACACTGACAACCAAGGCACCAAGTGCTTCACATTATCACCTTGGCAACAACTGACTCACATTGTCACCATGGGGCTGATATTAGCAACAATTGATTCACACTGGTCAAAGCATTGATCACATTAGCATCAATCACGTCACCTTGACCACCATTGCACCAATTGCTTCACATTGATCATCTGGGAACCAATTATTTCACACTGATTTCCAACATACTGATCACATTGCCATCAATTAGTTCACATTGATCCCTATGGTATCAATCACCAGAGCAGCAATTGCTTCACACTGATCACTAAGGCACTGGCCATAATGGCACTGAAAACCTTGGCATCGATTACTTCACACTGATCACCAAGGCTTAGGACACAAATGGCTCTGTAAACCTTGGTACCAAATCGTCATACTGACCAACATGGATGGCACTGAAAACACTGGCACCAGTTGATCACCATAGCACTTATTACATTGGCACCAAATACTTCACAGTTGATCACCAAGATGCTGAAAACCGTGCACCAATTAGTCACACTGACTAATATAGCACTGAAAACATTGGCACCAATTTCTGCACACTGATCACTGTGCCACTGATCACCATGGTACTAAAAACTTAGCACTAATTAGTCACACTGATCACATCAATCAGTTTGGCTCACACTAATCACCATAGCCAAAGTCTGTGGTCCTGGAAAAGCACTGTCGGTCAGGCAGCGTCCGAGGAGCAGGAGAATTGTCGTTTTGAGCATAAGCTGTTCATCAGGAATGAGGCTTGTGACCCAAGGGGGTGGAGAGATACATGGGAGAGGGTGGAGAGATACATGGGAGGGGGTGGAGAGATACGTGGGAGGGGGTGGAGAGATACGTGGGAGGGGGTGGAGAGATACGTGGGAGGGGGTGGAGAGATACGTGGGAGGGGGTGGAGAGATACGTGGGAGGGGGTGGGACGGGGGTGGGGGGGGAGAGGTAGCTGGGAATACGATAGGCAGATGAATGTGTGGGTGAAGATGATAGGTCAGAGAAGAGCGTGGAGCAGATAGGTGAGAAGGAAGATGGACAAGTAGGACAGTTTAAGAGGGCAGTGCAGTGTTGGATGGTTGGATGGTTGGATCTCGGATAAGGTAGGAGGAGGGGAAATGAGGAAACTGATGAAATCCACATTGATCCTGTGTGGTTGGAGAATTTAAAGGCAAAAGATGAGGCTTTCTTCCTCCAGGCACTGAGTGATTAGGATTTGGCGGTGGAACAGGCCCAGGACTTGATTGTCCTTGGCAGAGGGGAAGGGGGGAGTTAAAGTGTTCAGCCACAGAGTGGTGGGGTTGTTTAGTGCATGTATCCCAGATATGTTTTCTGAAACATTCCGCAAGTTGGCGTCATATCTCCTCAATGTAGAAGAGACCACATTGAGAGCAACGGACACAGTACATGACACAGTACAGGTAAATCTCTGTTGCTTGTGGAAGGTTCCTTTGGGGTGTTGGGTGAAGGTGAGCGGGAGATGTGGGCACAGGCTTTACATGTGTCGTGGTGGCACAGGAAGGTGCATGCACCTAACGACAGAGTCATGGGGGGAATGGTCTCTGCGGAATGCTGATAACAGTTGTTGGGTGGGGCGGGGGGAATATAACTCTGGTGGTGAGGTCTGACTGTAGGTGGCACAAATGATGAGGATGATCACAAAGGCACTGAAGACTTGGCACTAAATGGTCACACTGATCACAAAGGTACTGATCAGCTTGGCACCAACTGCATCACACCAATCATGGCATCACTGCCACATGCTGATTACTATGGCACTGAAAGCCTTGATGCCAATGCTTCGTAGTGTCACAAAGCACTGATCACCTTAGCACCAAATACTTCACAGTGATCATTGTGGCACCGATCCTGAAGCGACAGATTGCTTTTGTACTGATCACCATGGCACCAATGGCTTCATAATGATCAGCAATGCATCAGTTACTACAAACTGATCACTGTGGCACCAATTCTTCATGTAATCACTACGATATTGATCACAATGGCAAAAATTGCTTTATATTGATAACCATTGCTCTGAACAACATGGTAAAAAATGCTTCACACTTATCACCTTGGCAAAAACAGATTCATATCATCATCATGGCACCGAACACTATGGTACTGAACCCCTTAGCAGCAATTGCTTCACACTGACAATGAAGGCACTGATCACAGTGGCACTGAAAACCTTGGCACCAATTGCTTCACACTGTTGTGTGGTATTGCATTTTGGTGAAACAAACAAGGGCAGGACTTATACAATTAAAAGTAGGGCCTTGAGTAGTGTTGTACATCAGTAACACCTAGGGGTCCAGGTATATTACTTCTTGAAGTTTGTGTAACATATTGATAGGGTGTTTAGAAGAGTTTAGCACACTTGCATTCATTACACAGACCTCTGAGTAACAGGATTGAGACATTATATTAAGGTTGTACAGGAGGCTTCTTCTGGACTACGGTGTCCAGTTCTGGTTGTTCTGTTATAGAAAGGATATTAAGAGAAGTTTCAGAAGAGACTTACCAGGATGTTGTTGGGAATGGAGGGTTTGGGTTATAAGGAGAGGCTGAATAGGCTTGGACTTTTATTTTCACTGAGAGCGTAGGAGGTTGAGAGGTGACCTTATAGAAGTTTTAAAATCATGAGGGGTATGGGAGGTGATTTTTCCTGAGGGTGGTGGAAATTTCAAAACTAGGGGACATATTTTTAAGGTGAAAGAAGAAAGATTCAAAAAGGATATGAAGGACTTTTTTTTTAAAACAGTGTGGTTCGTGTGTGGAATGAACCTCCAGCGAAAATGGTGGATACAGTTACAATGTTTAAAAGACATTTTGATGAGTACATGAATAATAAATGTTCAGAGGGATATGGGCGCAAGTGCAGGCAAGTAGAACTGGTTTAGTTTGGGATTATGATTGGACTGGACTAGGGTCTAGTTCTGTGCTGTATAACTCTTAAGAGTCTTATGACTTATGATCACTGATCACCATGGCACTGAAAAACCTTGGCACTAATTGTCTCACTTAGTTGATGATTAAGTTTCTGATCATGAGAGCACTGAAAATCATCTGACATATTGCTTCATGCTGATCACCAAAATATTAATCATTTTGTCACTAACTGCTTCACAATGATTGTTGTGGAAGTGAAAACCTTGGCACCACTTGTTTCACACTGTTCACCAAGGCACTGATCACGACGGCACTGTAAATCTTGGCATCAATTGCTTCACACTGATCACCATGATGCTGAAAAATCTTGGTATCAGTTGCTTCATGTTGATGACCAAGGTTCTGATCACTAGGGCATTGAAAACCATCTGACATATTGCTTCACACTGATCGCCAAAGCATTGATCAATTTGGCACCAACTGCTTCACAGTGATCACTACTGCACTGAAAATCTTGGGCACCAATTGCTTCATAATCCTCACCAAGATACTGATCACAGTGGCATAGAAACCATTGCACTATTTGCTTCGCACTGATCACAAAGGCATTGAATACTGTGCAAATGAAAACCTTGGCACCAATTGCTTCACAATCCTCACCAAGGTATTGGTCACAATAGCACTGAAAACCTTGGCACCAATTGCTTCACACTAATCACCAAGGCTGATCACAATGACATTAAATCTCTTGGCACTGATCACTGTGAAACCAATTATTTCACACTGATTAAGCAGAGTAAAATCCTTGGTACCAGTGCTTCACACTGATAACCAGGGAATTGAAAACACACTGACACCAACTGGTGCACTGATCACTGTTGCACTGATCACCCTGGTACCAAATGCTTCACACTGATCACCAAGGCATTGAAATCCTTAACATCAATTTATCACACGGATCACTGCCACTTTGATCAGTTTGATTCTTATTGATCACCATGGCATCACATGTAAAATGCTAATCACTGAAAGCCTTGGTACTAATGCTTCACACTGGTCACCAATCACTGATCCCCTTAGCACCAAATGGTTCACAGTCATTATTGTGACACTGATCACCAAAGCACAAATGGTTCACACTGATCACCCTAAAGTACCAATTGCTTCATACCAATCAGCAATGCACCAATTACTGCAAACTAACCACCATAGCACTGACTGCTGTATACTTATCACCTTGACACCAAATTTTTCACATCATCACCACAGCATCAATTGATTCAACCTATCAATAAGGCACCATTGGTTTTATGCTGATCATAATGGCTCTTATCAGTATGACAATGAAAACCTTACTACCAATTGCTTCAAATTGATCGCCAAAGCACTGATCACATTAGGACCGATCCCTTCATGCTGATCACCATGACACCAATTGATAGAATCATAGAATCCCAACAGTGTGGAAACAGGCCATTTAGCCCAAAAGTCCACACCAATCCACCAAAGAGTATCGCACATAGACCCAGTTGGGCAACGGAAGACAGAGAATACTGGTTGAAGGGACATTCTCAAAATGGAGGTCTGTGACCAGTGGTATTCCACAGGGATCTGTGCTGGGACCACTGTTGTTTGTGATATATATGTTTTGGAGGAAGGTGTAGGTTGCCTCTTTAGCAATTTTGCAGACGACACTAAGATTGGTGGAGTAGCAGATAGTGAACGGGACAGTCAGAGAATACAGCAGAATATAGAAAGATTGGAGAGATGGGCAGAGAACTGGCAGATGGAGTTCAATCCATCTGCCAGTTGAACAAATGCGAGATGATAGAGTCATAGTGATGTACAGCATGGAAACAGACCCTTCAGTTCAATCTGTCCATGCCGACCAGATACCCATCCCACCTGCCAGCACCTGGCCCATATCCCTCCAAACCCTTCCTATTCACATACCCATACAAATGCCTCTTAAATGTTGCAATTATACCAGCCTCCACCACTTCCTCTGGAAGCTCATACCACCCTCTGTGTGAAAAAGTTGCCCCCGTAGATCTCTTTTATATCTTTCCCCTCTCACCCTAAACCTATGCCCTCTCGTTCTAGAGTCCCTGACCCCAGGAAAAAGGCTTTGCTTATTTACCCTATCCATGCCCCTCAATTTTGTAAACCTCTATAAGGTCACCCTTCAGCCTCTGACGCTCCAGGGAAAACAGTCCCAGCCTATTTAGCCTGTCCCTATAGCTCAAATCCTCCATCTTCACCCAAACTTTGATCAAATCCTCCAACCCTGGCAACATCCTTGTAAATATTTTCTGAACCCTTTCAAGTTTATTAACATCTTTCCGATAGGAAGGAGACCAGAATTGCATGCAATATTCCAACAGTGGCCTAACCAATGTCCTGTACAGCCACAACATGACCTCCCAACTCCTGTACTCAATACTCTGACCAATAAAGGAAAGTATACCAAACGCCTTCTTCACTATCCTATCTACCTGCGACTCCACTTTCAAGGAGCTATGAACCTGCACTCCAAGGTCTCTTTGTTCAACAACACTCCCTAGGACCTTACTATTAAACGTATAAGTCAGATCCAATTCAAGAGTGAACTATACAGTAAATGGAAAAGTCCTGGGGAAAATTGATGTACAGAGAGATCTGGGTGTTCAGGTCCATTGTTCCCTGAAGGTGGCAGTAGGGTGGTCAAGAAGGCATACAGAATGCTTTCCTTTATCAGATGGAGTATTGGAGTACAAAAGTTGGCAGTATAAGACATGGGTTTGGCCACATTTGGAATACTACATACAGTTCCAGTCGCTTCATTACCAAAAGAATGTGGATGCTTTGGAGAGGGTGCAGAAGAGGTTCACCAGGTTGTTGCATGGAATGGAGAGTGCTAGCTGTGAGGAGAGTTTGAGTAGATTAGGATTACTTACATTGGAAAGGAGGTTGAGGAGGGACCTGATTGAGGCCTACAAAATCATGAGAGGTGTACACAAGGTGAATAGCAAGAAGCTCTTTCCCAGAGTGGAGGACTCAATTACGAGGGGTCATGAGTTCAAAATGAAAGGGAGAAAGTTTAGGGGTGATATGTGCAGTTCTTTATGCAGAGGGTGGGGGGGGCCTGGAACACATTGCCAACAGAGATGGTAGGTGCACAAACGATAGTGTCATTTAGGATGTATCTAGACAAATACATGAATGTGCAGGGAACAAAGGGATACAGATCATTTGAAAATATGCAGCAGGTTTGCCTCATCTAATCTGCACATCTTTGGACTGAGAGGGGAAACCAGAGCACCTAGTTCACATTGATCACCTGGACACCATTGCTTCACACTAATTACCAATGCACTTTGCACGGTAGCACCGATTGGTTCACACTGATCTCTATGGCATCAATCACCTGAGCAACAATTGCTTAACACTCATTAGCATGGCAATGATCATCATGGCATTCAAAACCTTGATACCAATTGCTTTACACTGATCAGCATGCATGGAAATGACTACCATGGAACAAATTGCTTCACACTTATCACTGAAGAACTGATCAACATGGAAATAATTACGTCATACTGAACATCATAGCACCAATTGTTTCGCATGAACAACATGGCACTAATTGTTTCACACTACCACCAAGGCACTGATCAACAGGGCACCAATTCATTACACTAAACACTGTAATACTGATCACTATGCGTTGTATTGATTACTGTGTCACTATGGCATTGGTTGCATCACACTGATCATTAAGGAACTGGAAACCTTGGCACCAAGTAATAACACAATGATCAGCCTGGCACCACTTGCTTCACACTGATTACCATGGCACTCAAAGTTTTGGTCACCAAAGCACTGATTACAATGGCACTGAAATGCTTGGCATCAACTGCTTCATGTTGATCATCATGGCGCCAATTGTTTCACACAGATCACTAAGGCACAGTCACCCTGGCAACAATTCCTTCACACTGATCAGCAACGCACTGATCATCAGGGCACTGAAAACCACAGCATCAATTGTTTCACAATGATGACCGTGGCACTGATCACCATGGCATCAACTGTTTCACACTGATCACCAAAGCACTGGAAAGCTTGTCACCAATTGGTTACACTGATCACTGTTACACCGATTGACTTGATACTAATTGCCTCACAGTGATCACCATGACATTAAGTGCATCACACTGATCACGATAGCACTGAAAAGCGTCATACTAACCACCATGGCACTGAAAGCATTTGCACCAACTGCTGGTAACTGATCACCATGGCAACAAATGCTTCACACTGATCACCATGACACTGACACACTTGGCACCAATTAGTCAAACTTATCACCATCAATCTGCTTGGTAACAATTGCTTCACATCAATCATCAGGGCATACATGCTGCATGGTGATCACTATGGCACTGAAAGCCATGCTACCAATGCTTCACACTGGTCACCAAGCACTGATCACCTTGACACCAAATATTTCACAGTGATCATTGTGGCACTAATCCCCAAGGCATAAAATTTTTCACACTGATCACTCCAAGGCAGCAATGACTTCATACTGATTGGCAATGCACCAATTACCACAAACCAATCACCATGGCACCAGTTGTTCACACTGATCACTGTGACATTGATCACCATGACAACAATTACTGAACGTTAATCACCACAGCATTGATCAACATGGCACAAATTGCTTCATATTTATCACCATGGCATCAAATGGTTCACATTGATGACCAAAACACTGAAACCTTTGCCACCAACTGGTCACTCTGATCAGTGTCACACCGAGAAGCTTGGCACAAATTGCCTCACACTGATCACTAGGGCACTGAAAGCCTTGAGGCCAGACCTTCACACTGATTACCATGGCACTGAAAACATTAGCACCAATTGTTTCATACTGATCACTGAAAGTCTTGACCAAAGCTTCACATGATCACCAAGCACTGATCACCCTCGAACCAGATGCTTCACAATGATCTTGTGACACTGATGACCAAGGCACTAATGGCTTCATACCAATCAGCAATATTATCAATTTCTACAAACCGATCACCATACCACCAGTTGTTTAGACTGATTGCTGTGACACTGATCACCAATGCAACAATTGCTTCACACTATCAATATGGCATCAATTGATTTGCATTGCCACCATGGCACCAGCCGATACATGCCGATCCTCATGACACTGATCACTATGACAATGAAAAATCCATGTAAGAATCTGTAAATCTGTTTTTTTAGATTAGAATCAGTCTGACCATTGTGGCACAGACAGCCTCACACAAGGAGAATCACACTTTCAATACATTATCTGGGCCGACATGACACCAATTATTAAAGTTCACTTGAGAATGTAACTTTTTAAAAAAATTTTGCGATTTATGTATGAAAGAACTGAAACCAAAATGGTAATTCTTAAAGATGAGAAAATTAACGAACAATCCAGGTCTTTTTCAATATATAATTTCAGTTACATCACACTGTAAACCTTTGCTATAAATTCTATGTCTTACAATCTTATTCTCCACAACCATCTGATGAAGGAGCTGTGCGCCAAAAGCTAGTGCTTCCAAATAAATCTGTTGGACTATAACCTGGTGTTGTGTGATTTTTAATTTTGTACAGCCCAGTCCAACCAAATCACAATCTTAGTATCAACTGCTTCAAACTGGTCACCAAAGCACTGATTGCATTAGCACCAATTACTTCACACTGATCACCATGGCATCAATTTCTTCACATTGATCACCTGGGCACCATTGCTTCACACTGATCTCTATGACATCAATCAAATGAATAGCAATTGCTTCACACTGATCAACATAGCACTGATCACCATGTCAGTGAAAACCCTTGCCACCAATTACATCACTTTGATGACCAGATTTCTGATCACTTAAAGTGCTAAAAACCAAACGAGAAAATGCTGGAAAATCTCAGTAGGTCTGGTAGCATCTGTAAGGAGAGAAAAGAGCTGACGTTTCGAGTCTAACTAACCCTTTGCCCTTTGAGCTTTGACAAAGGGTCAGTTAGACTCGAAACGTCAGCTCTTTACTCACCTTACAGATGCTGCCAGACCTGCTGAGATTTCCAGCATTTTCTCTTTTAGTTTCAGATTCCAGTATCCGCAGTAATTTGCTTTTATAAAGGTGCTAAAAATCATTGGGCAAATTGCTTCATACCGATCACCAAAGAATTGAACACTTTGTCACTAACTGTTTTACAATGATCATTGTGGCACTAGTCACCATACCACCAATTGCTTCTTTTTGATCACCATGGCGTTGAACACCTTGGCACCAATTGCTTAACACGGATCACCAAGGCACCAATGGCTTCATCCTGGTTAGTAATGCACAAATTACTACAAGCTAATCACCATGGTACCAATTGTTCACACTGATCACTGTGGCATGGATCACTACTGCTTAACTTATACTTCCATAGCACTGAACAACATGACACTAATTGATTCACACTTGGCTCCATATGGTTCACATTGAACACCAAGTCACTGCAAGGATTGGTACTAATTGGTCACACTAATCACCATCACACCAGTCAACTTGGCACAAATTGCCACACTAGGAGAAAGTGCAGATGCAGATGCTGGAGACCAGAGCTGAAAAGTTTCGGGCACGATTCTCCTGCTCCTCGGATGCTGCCTGGCCTGCTGCGCTTTTCCAGCAGCACACTTTTCAACTAATTGCCACACGCTAATCACCATGACATCAATTGCATCACACTGATCACTATGATATTTAAAGCTTTGGTACTAGTGCTTCACACTGATCACGGAACACCAATTGTTCACACTGATTACGGTGGCACCAATTGCTGTGACCAGTGGAACACCACAAGGATCAGTGCTGGGTCCACTGCTTTTCATGATTTATATAAATGATTTGGATGTGAGCATAAGTGGTATAGTTCGTAAATTTGCTGATGACACCAAAATTGGAGGTGTAGTGGACAGCAAAGAAGGTGATCTCAGATTACAGCGGGATCTTGATCAGATGGGGCATTGGGCTGAGAAGTGGCAGATAAATGTGAGGTGCTGCATTTCAGGAAAGCAAATCTTAGCAGGATTTATACACTTAATGTTAAGGTCCTAGAGAGAGTTGCTGAACAAAGAGACCTTGAAGCACAGATTCCTGACTCCTTGAAAGTGGAGTCACAGGTAGATAGGATAGTGAAGAAGGCATTTGGTATGCTTTTCTTCATTGGTCAGAGTATTGAGTATAGGAGTTGGGAGGTCATGTTGGGGTTGTACAGGACATTGGTTAGGCCACTGTTGGAATATTGCGTGCAATTCTGGTCTCCTTCCTATCAGAAAGATGTTGTGAAACTTGAAAGAGTTCAGAAAAGATTTACAAGGATGTTACCAGGGTTGGAGGATTTGAGCTATAGGGAGAGGTTGAAGAGGCTAGGGCAGTTTTCCCTGGAGCGTAGGAGGCTGAGGGGTGACCTTACAGAGGTTTATAAAATCATGAGGGGTATGGATAGGATAAATAGATAAAGTCTTTTCCCTGGGGTTGGGGAGTCCAGAACTAGAGGGCATAGGTTTAGGGTGAGAGGGGAAAGATATAAACGAGATCTAAGGGGCAACTTTTTCACGCAGGAGGGTCGTGCATGACTGGAATGAGCTGCCAGAGGAAGTAGTGGAGGCTAGTACAATTGCAACTTTTAAAAGGCATCGGGATGGGTACATGAATAGGAAGGGTTTGGAGGGATATGGGCGTGGTGCTGGCAGGTAGGACTAGGTTAGGTTGGGATATCTGGTTGGCATGGACGAGTTGGACCGAAGGGTCTGTTTCCATGCTGTACATCTCAATGACTCTATTGATCACAATAGCATTGATTAACAAGGTACACATTTGCTTCACACATCACCTTGGCACCAATTAATCCACATTGTCACCATGGCACCATTGTTACAAACTAATCACAATGGCACGAATTGCTTTACAATGGTCACAGTCACATTGGTCTCAATTGCCTCACATCAATCATCATGGCAGCAAGTGTAACATGCTGATCATTACAGTACTGAAAGCCTTTGTACGAATGCTTTGCATTGGTCACCAAGCACTGATCACTGATCGTTACTCAGAGAATAGTAAGGATATGGAATGCTTTGCCTGCAACGGTAGTAGATTTGCCAACTTTAAGTACATTTAAGTCGTCATTGGACAAGCATATGGATGTACATGGAATAGTATGGGTTAGATGGGCTTCAGATTGGTATGACAGGTCGGTGCAACATCGAGGGCCGAAGGGCCTGTACTGCACTGTAATGTTCTATCACCTTGGCACCAAATTTTCACAGTGATCATTATGGGACTGATCAAGGCACGAATTGCTTCACACTGATCCCCATGAGACCACTGGCTTCATGCTGATCATAATGGTACTGGATCAGTACAACATTCAAAACTTCAGAACAATGTCTTGACTCTGATCACCAAAGCACTGATTACCTTAGCAGCAAGTTCTTCACGCTAATCACTACAGCAACAAGTGCTTCATATTGATCACCTGGGAAATACTGGTTACACTGATTTCCAAGGTACTGGTCACCTTGGCCCCTATTGTTTCCCACTGATCATTTTGGCATCAATCACCTGAGCAGCAATTGTTTCACACTGATCACCAAGGCACTGTAAACTACAGCACTGAAAATCTTGACACCAATTGCTTCACTCTTACCACTAAAGGCACTGATCACATGGAACGTAAAAGCTTGATTCCAATTGCTTCATACCGATCACTGCAGCACTGATCACGAAGGCACTGAACATCCTTGGCACCAATTACTGCATATTGGTGACCACTTTTATGATCACTTGTGGCACTGTCAACCATCTGACATATAGCTTCACACTCATCACCAAAATATTGATCACTTTATTACCAATTGCTTCACAGTGATCATTGTGGCACTGACCAACATGACACCAAATTGTTCACATTGATCACCATGGCAACAACTGCTTAACATTGATTATAACACATGATACCAATTGCTCCACACTTTACACCTTAGCACCAAATGCTTCACATTATCACTATGGCACCATTTGGCTTCATGCTGATCATAATGGTACTGCTCAGTATGACACTGAAAGCCTTGGCAACAATCCCTTCACACTAATCATCATGTCATGAATTGCTTTACATTGATAGCATCACCATGATCACCATGGCAAAGTTCCCCAAGGAAAAAACTCCTTTTCATTGATTGCAAAGGCACTGATCATCTTAGCACCAAGGCACTGAAAATCTTTGCACCAATTACTTCACATTGGTCATGTGGGCCTGATTGTTTCACACAATTTACCAAGGCACTGATCACCTTGGCAACAATTGGTTCACACTGATCACTATGCATTGATCCCAATAGAATGGAAACCCTTGGCACCAACTGCTTTGCACTGATCACCATGGCACTGATCATAATGACACTGAAAACCATACACCAATTGCTACACACTGGTCTGCATGGTATCCAACACCTCAGCACTGATACATTTCACCCCGATCTCATGTCAATGATCTCTGTAGAAAGAATTGCTTCCGTGGTCAGCTTGGCACCAATTGCTTTACACTGAACTCCATGGCATCAAACAACTGAGCAGCAATTGCTTCACACCCATCACCATGGCAATGATTACCACGACCCTGAGAAGCTGGCACCAATTACTTCACATTGATCACCTGGACACCATTGCTTCACACTGATTACCAAGGCACTGATCCTAATAGTAATGAATACCTTGACACAAATTGCTTCACAGTGATTACAATTGTATCGAGCACAACAACATTGAAAAACATGCACCAATTGCTTCATGGCATCCATCATCTCAGCACTGATCACTTAGACAATAGACAATAGGTGCAGGAGTAGGCCATTCAGCCCTTCGAGCCTGCACCGCCATTCAATATAATCATGGCTGATCATTCCTAATCAGTATCCTGTTCCTGCCTTATCTCCATAACCCTTGATTCCACTATCTTTGAGAGCTCTATCCAACTCCTTCTTAAATGAATCCAGAGAGTGGGCCTCCACTGCCCTCTGGGGCAGAGCATTCCACACAGCCACCACTCTCTGGGTGAAGAAGTTTCTCCTGAGCTCTGTCCTAAATGGTCTACCCCGTATTTTTAAGCTGTGTCCTCTGGTTCGGCACTCACCCATCAGTGGAAATATGTTTCCTACTGCCAGAGTGTCCAATCCTTTCATAATCTTATACGTCTCAATCAGATCCCCTCTCAATCTTCGAAACTCAAGGGTATACAAGCCCAGTCGCTTCAGTCTTTCAGTGTAAGGTAATCCTGCCATTCCAGGAATTGACCTCGTGAACCTATGCTGCACTCCCTCAATAGCCAGAATGTCTTTTCTCAAATTTGGAGACCAGAACTGCACACAGGTGTGGTCTCACCAGGGCCCTGTACAGCTGCAGAAGCACCTCTTTGCTTCTATACTCAATTCCTCTTGTTATGAAGGCCAGCATGCTATTAGCCTTCTTCACTACCTGCTGTACCTGCATGCTTGCCTTCATTGACTGGTGTACAAGAACACCCAGATCTCTCTGTACTGCCCCTTTACATAAATTGATTCCATTGAGGTAGTAGTCTGCCTTCCTGTTCTTGCTACCAAAGTGGATAACCATACATTTATCCACATTAAACTGCATCTGCCATGCATCTGCACACTCACCTAACTTGTCCAGGTCACCCTGTAATCTCCTAACATCCTCATCACTTTTCACCCTGCCACCCAGCTTTGTATCATCAGCAAATTTGCTAATGTTATTGCTGATACCATCTTCTATATCATTAACATATATTGTAAAAAGCTGTGGTCCCAGCACGGATCCCTGCGGTACCCTACTGGTCAATGCCTGCCATTCCGAAATGGAGCCGTTTATCACTACCCTTTGTTTCCTATTAGCCAACCAATTTTCAATCCAATCTAGTACTTTGCCCCCAATACCATGCACCCTAATTTTACTCACTAACCTCCTGTGTGGGACTTTATCAAAAGCTTTCTGAAAGTCCAGGTACACTACATCTACTGGATTTCCCTCGTCCAACTTCATAGTTACATCCTCAAAAAATTCAAGAAGATTAGTCAAGCATGATTTCCCCTTCATAAATCCATGCTGACTCTGTCCTATCCTGTTACTACTATCCAGATGTGCAGTAATTTTATCCTTTATAATAGACTCCAGCATCTTTCCCACCACTGAGGTCAGACTAACTGGTCTATAATTTCCTGCTTTCTCTTGCCCACCTTTCTTAAAAAGTGGTGTAACATTAGGCACCCTCCAATCCTCAGGAACCGACCCCGAATCTATTGAACTCTGGAAAATAATCACCAACGCATCCACGATTTCCCGAGCCACCTCCTTCAGTACCCTGGGATACAGACCATCAGGCCCCGGAGACTTATCAACCTTCAGACCTAACAGCCTCTCCAACACCAAATCCTGGCAAATATAAATTCCCTTAAGTTCAGGTCCTTCAGCCACTGTTACCTCAGGGAGATTGCTTGTGTCTTCCCAAGTGAACACAGATCTGAAGTACCCATTTAATTCCTCTACCATTTCTTTGTTCCTAGTAATATATTCCCCTGTTTCTGTCTTCAAGGGCCCAATTTTTGTCCTAACCATTTTTTTGCCTTGCACATACCTAAAAAAGCTTTTACTATCCTCCTTAATATTCTTGGCCAGTTTCGTACCTCATTTTTCCTCTGCGTATTTCCTTCTTAGTAATCCTCTGTTACTCTTTAAAAGCTTCCCAGTCCTCAGTTTTCCCACTTATCTTAGCTATGTTATACTTTTTCTCTTTTAACTTTATATGTTTCTTTACTTCCCTCGTCAGCCACGGCCGTCCATGCCTCCTCCTGGGATCTTTCTTCCTTTTAGGAATGAACTGATCCTGCAACTTCTGCATTATACACAGAAATATCCGCCATTGTTCCTCCACGGTCATCCCTGCTAAGGTATTGCACCATTGAACTTTGGCCAGCTCCTCCCTCATAGCTCCATAATTCCCTTTATTCAACAGAAGTACTGTCACTTCCGACTGTACCCTCTCCCTCTCAAATTGCAGATTGAAGTATTATGGTCACTACTTCCCAGTGGCTCCTTCACTTTGAGGTCTCTGACCAATTCTGGTTTGTTACACAATACCAGATCCAGAATTGCCTTCTCCCTGGTCGGCTCCAGCACCAGCTGCTCTAAGAATCCATCTCTGAGGCACTCCACAAAGTCTCTTTCTTGTGGCCCAATACCATCCTGATTCTCCCAGTCTACTTGCATGTTAAAATCCCCCATAACAACTGTAGTGACATCTTTGCGACAGGCCAATTTCAGCTCCTGATTTAACTTACATCCGACATCCAGACTACTGTTTGGGGGCCTGTAGATGACTCCCAAGAGGGTCTTTTTACCCCTGGTATTTTGAAGATCTATCCACACTGACTCTACATCTCCTGACTCTAGGTCCCCCCGCGCAAGGGACTGAATATCGTCCCTTACCAACAAGGCCACCCCACCCCCTCTGCCCGTCAGTCTGTCCTTACGATAACACGTGTATCCTTGAATATTCATTTCCCAGGCCCTGTCCACTTGAAGCCACGTCTCAGTTATCCCCACAATATCGTATCTGCCAATTTCCAAAAGAGCCTCAAGCTCATCCATCTTATGTCTAATGCTTCGTGCATTCATGTATAGTATTTTTAATTTGTTACTGCTCTCACCCTTCCCATCAACCCTTATTTCACTCAACCTTACAGCATGATGCCTTTCCGAGTTTTCTGCCTCATTAATACAGTTGTCTTTCTTGACTTCTCTTGTTCTAACTTTCCCTTCAATTTCCTTTTTAAACATCCAGCTTGTCCCCTCCCCCCCCCGCTACTTAGTTTAAATGTAGCGGTGTTGCAGTAGAAAACCTGCCTGCCAGAATACTGGTCCCTAACCTATTAAGGTGCAAGCCGTCTCTCTTGTAGAATTTATGTTTACCACAAAATATACCCCAGTGATCCAAGAACTTAAATCCTTGCTTCCTGCACCAGTTCCCCAACCACACGTTCAAGTCCATTATCTCCCTGTTTCTGGCCACACTAGCCCGAGGAACTGGAAGCAAACCGGAGATAACCACCTTGGATGTCCTGCTTTTCAGCCTTCTTCCTAGTTCTCCGAAGTCTCGCTGTAGTATGTTCCTCCTCTTCTTCCCGACATCATTTGTGCCGACATGTACCACCACCTCTGGCTCTTCACCCTCATCCTTGAGGATTTCCTGCACTCTGTCCGCGATGTCTTTCACTCTAGCACCAGGAAAGCAACACACCATCCTTAAATCCCGTCTGCTGCCACAAAAACCCCGGTCAGTTTCTCTCACGATGGAGTCCCCTATTACCACGGCTCTATGCGATGTCAGACTCTTCCGCTCTGCCTCTGCGGCAACTTTTGATTGACAAACTTGGCCGCCTTGCGAACTGGCAGTGTCATCAGTCTCTGCTTCCAAAAGCTTCAACTTGTTCCTGACAGGTACTTCTCCCGGGGTCTCTTGCACCTGTCTCCTCTCTGCCTTCCTCATCATTTGCTGTCTTCTGCTCTCTTCTGGCATGATTGGTGTAATAACATCGCTGAAGGTCTTGTCCAGAAAGATCTCGTTTTCTCGGATGAGCCTAAGGTCTTCGAGTTCTTTCGTCAGCGCTGCAATATGCTCGGTCAATTGCTGAATGTGCACACACTTTCCACACATATACGAGCCAGACACACCAGAGTCGTTGACCTCCCACATCAAGCACGTAGCGCACTGAACCAGCTGGGCCTCTTCACCCTCTTCAACTGTGGTGTAATCACTTCACTCAACCTCCTTGTCAAAGAGTCCTGAGCTGAAGCCTCACTTTTCGATCTAAACTTCCTTAGACCCTCTTTTTGTGGCACGTCTGTGGACTCTTAATTAAGGTTAGAGGAGGAGGGAGGGAGGGAGACCCTACTTTGTAGGACCTGGGGTTTAGAACACACCCACTCTAAAAGTAATCACTTACCTTCCCGACCGGCTTTGCACTCCGTCTGAACTTCCGCCCAGCTCCCGCCGCTCTCTGTTGCGAAAAGACCGTTGGCGTCGAGGTAATAATGCTCAGGCGATCAATCTGAAGTAAATGATGCCAAGCTTTCCAGTGCCATGGTGATGGCTTTGAAGCAATTGCTGCTCACGTGTTTGATGCCATGGAGATCAGTGCAAAGCAATTAGTGTTAAGGTGATCAGTGCCTTAGCTATCAGTATGAAACAATTTTTTCCATGGAGATCATTGCCAGGGTGATCAGTGTGGAGCTATCAGTGCTGGCATGATGGATGCCACTGGAGATCACTATGAATTGCTTCACATTGAACACTGAAACACTGATCATTATGACAACAATTACTTCACACTTGTTCACAATGACACAGAAAACATTGGCACGCATTGCTCCACACTGATCACCGAAGCACTGAAGCCTTAGTACCAATTACTTAAACTGATCCCCCATCACATCGATCAGCTTGGCACCCATTGCATCACACTGATCACCATGTTGTTAATTGCTGCATGCTAAGCACTATGGCACTGAAGGTTTTGATACCATTGGTTGACATTGGGTATCAAGCACTGATCATGTTGGCACTAAATGCTTCACAGTAATCATTATAGAACTATGGCGTAAATAGCTTCACACTGATCATCAGGGCTTCATACTAATCAGCAATGCACCATTTATGACAAATCGATCACTGTGTAACAATTGCTTAAAATTGATCATTATACTGAAAAGCATGGCACCAATTGTTTGACATTTTTCACCTTGGCACCAAATGCTTCACACTGATTTTTGTGGCACTGATTACCATGGCAACTGTTTCACAGTGTTGCCAAAGCACCATTGCCTTCACGCTGATCATCAAGGCACTGATCACTATGACACTGAAAATGGTCGCACCAATCTTTTCACACTGATTACCATGTCAGCAACTGCTTCACATAGATCACCTGGATACTAGTTGTATCACAATTATTACGTAAGCACGATCAGTTTGACACCAATTGGTTCACATTGAATGCTATAGAAATCAATCAGCTAAGCAGCAATTGCTTCACACCATCACTATGGCACTGAAATTCTTGTCAGCAATTGCTTCATATTGATCACCTGGGTATCAATTGCTTACAAAGATTGCCAAGGCACTGATCACTTTGGCACCGGTTGTTTAATACTAATCCCTATGGCATCAATCAGTAGCCATTGCTTTACACAGATCACCAAGGCACTGAAAACCTTGGCACCAATTGTTTCACACTGTTTTCTATGGCATCCATCACCTGAGCAGCAATTCCTTCACACTTATCACCATGGAAATAATCACCATGACATTGAATAACTTGGCGCGATTGCTTCACACTGATCCCAATGGCAATGAAATTCTTGGTACCAATTTCTTCACACTGATCACCAAGGCAAAATAACATCACACTGATTTTTTTTATTTCAAAAATATACTTTATTCATAAAATATTTTGATGATCTGTACAATTGGTCATGCCATACATACGTAAGCATTCCATTTCTTGGCATACAGAGACAGAGTAATCATTCATATATACAGGTCTGTATGATTACTATCCACATTTTTAGCTGGGGGTCAGTGGAGCCCCCTTACTGCGTCGGACCCCTGTGCTTAGGCAGGCTGACGTTACACGATGGTCTTTCCCCACCGCGCCTTGGCAGCAGCTGCTCCAAGCTTCAGCGTGTCCCTCAACACGTAGTCCCAGACCTTGGAATGTGCCAGTCTGCTACACTCAGTCGGGGTCAACTTCTTCAGCTGGAAGATCAACAGGTTTCGGACCACCCAGAGAGCGTCCTTCACCGAGTTGATGATCCTCCAGGCACAGTTGATGTTCGTCTCTCTGTGCGTCCTGCATCACGGAGCTGCTCGGGACGAACCTCGACAAACACCACTGCTTTCCTCTCCAGACGTTTTCTGCATAAGCACATTCCAGAAGGAAGGAGGTGTGTGACAGTCTCGTCCCCCCCGCAGCCGCTTCGAGGGCAGCGTGCAGTGCGGGAGAGAGTCCGGGCATGCATAAAGGATCTCACAGGCAGAGCCCTTCTCACCAGTAGCCAAGCCATGTCTTGGTGCTTGTTGGAAAGTTCTGACGATGTGGTATTCTGCCAAATGGCTTTGACAGTCTGCTCAGGGAACCACCCTCTCCTTTTCCCAAAGGGTCTCAAGGACACTACGTGCTGACCACTTCCTGATGGACTTGTGGTCAAAGGTGTTTTTCTTCATAAACTTCTCCACGAAGGACAGGTGATACGGAACAGCCCAACTACTCGGAGTGTTCTGCGGCAGCAAGGCCAGGCCCATCCTTCGCAACACTGAGGACAGGTAGAACCTCAGTACATAGTGACACTTGGTGTTTGCGTACCGGGGATCCACACACAGCTTGATGCAGCCACACACAAAGGTGGCCATCAGGGTGAGGGTGGCATTGGGTGTATTTTTTCTCCCGTTGCCCAGATCTTTATACATCGAGTCTCTTCGGACCCGGTCCATTTTTGATCACCATATAAATTGGAAGATGGCCCGGGTGACTGCAGCAGCACAGGTTCTGGGAATAGGCCAGACCTGTGCCACGTATAACAGCAATGACAGTGCCTCACACCTGATGACCAGGTTTTTTCCCCATGATGGAGAGCGACCGTAGCTTCCATCTGCCCAGTTTCTGCCTCACTTTGCTGATATGCTCCTCCCAAGACTTGGCGCACGCCCCAGCCCCCCCTGAACCAAATACCCAGCACCTTCAGGTGGTCGGTCCTGATAATGAAGGGGATCGAGGATTAGTCGGCCCAGTTCCCAAAGAGCATGGCCTCGCTCTTGCCTCGGTTTACCTTGGCCCCCCGAGGCCCGTTCGAACTGGTCACATATGCACATGAGTCTGTACACGGACAGTGGATCAGAGCAGAACAGAAACGGTGATGTCATCCATGTACAGGGAGGCCTTAACCTGCAGGCCCCCGCTGCCAGGAATAGTCACCCCTCTTAGGCTTGCAACCTTCCTGATGGACTCGGCAAATGGCTCTATGCAGCACACAAACAAGGCAGGAGAGAGAGGGCAGCCCTGCCTGACTCCAGATCTGACTGGGAAGCTATCTGATTCCAACCCATTGATTGAGACTGGACTGACAATGTTGGTGTAGAGCAGTCTGATCCAATTGCAAATTCTCTCCCCAAAGCCCATTTTGGAGAGAACATTTCTCATATACATGTGTGGTATCCTCTCAAAGGCTTTCTCCTGGTCCAGGCTGATCAATAGCTTCATAACGATCAGCAATGCATCAATTTCTTCAAACTGATCAGCATGCTACCAATTGCTTCACACTGATCACTCATGGTAACAGTTGCTTAACAGTGATCATCATTAAACTGACTAACATGGCACCAATTGCTTCACACTGATCATTGTGGCACTGATTACCATGGCAACAACTGTTTCACATAGTCACCAAGGCACCATTAGCTTCATTCTAATCAGCATGACATTGAAAACGTCATCAACAATTGTTTCACACTGATCTCTACGTCATCAATCACCTGAGCAGCAACTGTGTCACACTCATTACCATGGCAGTGTGCACTGTGGCACTGAATACCTTGGCACCAATTGCTTCACATTGATCATTGTGACAAATTGGCACTGATCATAATGGTAACTGCTTAACATCGATCATCATTTCACTCATCAACATGACACCACTTGCATCACACTAGTCATCTTGGCACCAAGTGCTTCAAATTGATTGTTGTGGCAATGATTGCCGTGGCAATGTTTTCACAATGTCAAGGCAACACCATTGGCTTCATGCTGATCATCATGGCACTGATCAGTATGACACTGAAAACCCTAGCACCAATTGCTTCACACTAATTACCAAAACACCGATCACCTTAGCAGCAATCAGTTCACGCTGATCTCTATTGCATCAGTTACATGAGCAGCAATTGCCTCACACTCATCACCATAGCAATGTTCACCATGGAACTGAAAACCTTGTTACCATTTCCTTCACACTGATCACCAAGGTACTGATCCCAATGGCACTGAAAACACTAACACCAATTGCTTCACACTGATCACCATGGCATTGACCACAGTGGCACTGAAAGCCATGGCACCAATTGCTCCACACTGATCACCTAGGCAACAATTGCTTCGCACAGATTTCCCTGGCATGGATCAGCTTGTCACCAACTTGCACACAATGATCACAGTGACACTGATCACCATGGAAGTGAAAAACATTGACACCAATTGCTTCACATTAATGACCAATTTTCTGATCACTAAGGCACTGAGAACCATCTAACAAATTGCTTCACATTGATCACCAAAGCATTGATAATTTTCTCACTAACTGCTTCACAATGATTTTGTGGCAATGATCCCCTTGGCACCAATTGTTTTGTAACAATCGCCAAAGCACTGAAAACATTGGTACCAATTAGTCAGACTGTTCCCCTCACATCGACCAATTTGGCACCCTTTGCATCACACCACTCGCCATAGCATCAACGGTCACTACGGCACTGAAAGCTTTGGCTACAATGAATATAGAACATTGAACAGTACTGTACAGTACAGGCCCTTCAGCTTATGATGTTGTGCTGAGCATTTAGCTTAGCCTAACCCACACACCCCTCATTGACTGCCATGTGCTTGTCCAGCAGTCACTGAAACATCCCTTATGTCTCTGACTCTACAACCACCATTGACAGTGCATTCCACACACCCACCACTCTGCGTAAAAAACCTACATCTGCCATCACCCCTATACCTTCCTCAACATGGCACCAATTGCTTCACACTGGCCACCTTGCACCAATGCTCCACGCTGATTGTTGTAGCGCTGATCACCATGGTAGCAACTGTTTTACAATGTCACAACTGAATTGGCTTCATGTTAATGATCTTGTTACTGATTAGCATGACACTGAAAACTTCAGCAACAATTACTTCACACTGATTACCAAGATACTGATCACCTTGGCAACAATTGGTTGCCAATCACCTGAGCAGCAATTGCTTCACATTGATCATCATGGCATCAATTGCTTCACACTGATCACCAAGGCACTGAAAATCTTGGCAACAAATGCTCCACACTGATCATGGCACCCATCAGCTCAGCACTGATAGGTTCACACTGATCACTGTGGCAATGATGTCACACTTGTCATTATGGCACCAATTGTTTTAAACTGAACAACATGGAAACAATGTTTTGCCAGTGTCCCCATGGCACCAATTGCTTGACACTGATCACTCTGACAAAGATCAACATGTCACCAATTGCTTCACACTGAACACTGGCACTGATCACTGTGGCAGTAATTGCTTCAATAATGCAAAGGGAGACCTGCATATTAATGAGCAACATTCCCCAGTAGTCACCAAGGCATCCACTGTCAGTCGCAGTATATCCAAGCCAATGAGAGTAAACAGCCTTCTCCCAGTTTTTCCAATTGTCATAACTGAGAGTGTAGGATGTTTACACCATCTGCAACTCAGATTTCTGACTGTGTTAGTGGATGAATAACTGAGAATTCAGGAGTACAGTCCTATCAATTCTATCAGAAAGTGATATTTCAAAGAAAATTACTTCAATATCCAATTTATGGTTTTGCTGCACATCTCATTAACAAGTGCTAACCATTCTATTGTTCATCCAGGCCACAACAGTTTCCTAGGAGAAAGTGAGGACTGCAGATGCTGGGGATCAGAGCTTAAAAATGTGTTGCTGGAAAAGCGCAGCAGGTCAGGCAGCATCAAAGGAGAAGGAGAATCGACGATTCAGGCATAAGGCCTTCTTCAGGAATGAGGGGGGACCTTTGCAGGTCTCCCTTTGCATTATTGCCAAGCAGACTGATTTCCACAAAACCAGTCAATGGATTTGTTCTTGCAAAGTTTTGGCATGGTAGCCTAATTAGTAAAGTTAGGTCACATGGGATTCAGAGTGAGCTTGCCAATTGGATACACAATTGATTTAACAGCAAGAGACAGACAGTAGTGGTGGAAGCCTGTCACCAGGGATGTTCCACAAGGATTCATTCTGGGCCCTCATCCTCCATTGCTCCAGGGAAAACAGCCCCAGCCTATTCAACCTCTCCCTATAGCTCAAATCCTCCAACCCTGGCATCACCCTTGTAAATCTTTTCTGAACCCTTTCAAGTTTCACAACATCCTTCTGATAGGAAGGAGACCAGAATTGCACACAATATTCCAACAGTGGCCTAATCAATGTCCTATACAGCCGCAACATAACCTCCCAACTCCTGTACTCAATACTCTGACCAATAAATGAAAGCATACCAAACATCTTCTTCACTATCCTATCTACCTGCGACTCCACTTTCAAAGGAACTATGAACCTGCACTACAAGGTCTCTTTGTTCAGCAGCACTCCCCAGGACTTCACAATTAAGTGCATAAGTCCTACTCTGGTTTGCCTATCCAAAAGACAGCACCTCACATTTATCTAAATTAAATTCCATCTGCCACTCCTCAACCCATTGGCTCATCTGATTAAGATCCCATTGTACTCTGAGGTACCCTCCTTTGCTATCCACTACACTGCCAATTTTGGTGTCATCTGCAAACTTACTAATTATACCTCCCATGTTCACATCCAAGTCATTTATATAAATGACAAAATGTAGTGGACCCTGCACTGATCCTTGTAGCACACCACTGGTCACAGGCCTCCAGTCTGAAAGGCAACCCTCCACCACCCCCTCTGTCTCCTACCTTTGAGCCAGTTCTGTTTCCAAATGGCTAATTCTCCCTGTAAATCATAAGATCTAGCCTTCCTAACCAATTTACAATGAGGAACCTTGTCGAATGCCTTACTGAAATCCACATTGATCATGTCCACCACTTTGCCCTTATCAATACTTTTTGTTACATTTTCAAAAAACTCAATCAAGTTTGAGCAACATAATTTCCCACACACAAAACCATGTTGACTATCATTAATCAGTTCTGGCCTTTCAAAATACCCGTAGGATTCCCTTAGGAATTCCCTCCAACAACTTGCCCACCACCGATGTCTATAGTTCCCTGGCTTTTCTTGCCACCTTTCTTAAACTGGCACCATAGTAGCCAACCTCCAGTCTTCGAGCACCTCACCTGTGACTATCAATGATTCAAATATCTCAGTAAGGGGCCCAGCAATCACTTCCCTAGCTGCCTACAGAGTTCTAGGGTACACCTGATCAGGTCCTGGGGATTTATCCCCCTTTATGCATTTTAAGATATCCAGCACCTCCTCCTTTATAATATGGACATTCTTCATGATGTCACCATCTATTTCCCCACATTCTGCATCTTCCTTGTCCTTCTCCATAGTAAACATTGCAAAATACTCATTTAGTATCTCCCTCATGTCCTGCGGTCCCACACATTGGCTGCCTTGCTGATCTTTGAGGAGCCTTACTCTCTCCCTAGTTAAGCTTCACTTAGAATACATTTGTACGTGGCTCCCTTGTAATTTGATGTGTGTCAATTTCACTGCAATTTGAAACACTCACATCATTATACTTATATCAAGTGGCTTTAGTCAGCATTTTAACTTCTGATACAGCTGCATTTGAGCTACATAAATGGTTATATGAAATGTGTGAAAATAATTTGAAAATTGTGAATATGTCTTGTATTGTTATTTAATACTGTATTAATTTGATTAAAGTTAATTTTGAAATAGAACAGAGTACAAATCCCTGCTTTCAAGTGTTTCAGCCTTAGGTCAATCTGCTAGAGAACATCTAAAAACTCATCTAATAACTATAATGTTTTCAGACTATGCTTTTATTTTGAAACTGTTTCTCTCTCTTTAACATCACTACATTTCAATTCTTCCAAATTTTTGTCTGTGTCTTCTGTGTCCTTTAAATTAATATGACTGATCTTTTTAACCTTAGTATATTATGACAGCAAGGTTGTATCTTCTTTCATATTTTTCAGCATAACATGCTGGGTATTCCACTGGATACGTGATACCATAACTAATAATATTGCTCCAGCCTCCCTTCTTCAGTCAGCAATATCTGCTTCATACTAATCCAACTTTCCTTTAAAATTGTCTCAGTTACAAGTGTGGCAATAACATTCTATGCGCCAAAAGAAGCTCCAGAGAAATATGTTTGACCTAATCTCACTCTCTAATGATTTAACCATAGTGGGAAAGTGCAGAATATTTCAACAGTTTTAGACTTGCAAGATGATATAAATGGGCCAAACAGTGGCAAATGGAATTTAATCCTGAAAGGTGTGAGATGATACATTTTAGAAGGACTAACAAGGCAAGGGAGTACTTGTTTAATGGTAGGACCCTCAGAAGTACAGAGGATTAGAGGGTCTTGGGGTGCGTGCCCATAGATCTTTGAAGGCAGCAAGACAGGCAGATAAAGTGATTAAGAAGGTGTATAGGATGCTTGCCATAACAGTAAAGGCATTGAATACAAGAGCAAGGAGATTATAATGGAGCTATATACAACATTAGTTAGCTCACAGATGGAGTACTGTGTCCAATTCAGGTTGCAACATAATTGAAAAACTGTGATTGTGATGCAGAGGGTGTCAAAGAGATTCACCAGAATATTGCCTACACTGGAGCAATTCAACTATGAAGACAGCTTAGAGAGATTGCAGCTGTTTTCCTCAGAGAAGGATGAGAGGAACATGACTGAGTACAAAATTATGAAGGACAGGCAAGGCAGATCAGGAGAAACATACCCCCTTAGTAGAGGGGTCAATAACCAGGGGGCAAAATTTTAAGGTAAAGGGTGGAAAGTTTGGAGGGGATTTGAGTGGGAATGAAGCAGGCACCTTCTTCACATTCAACAACTATTTAGTTTAGTATTTGAAATGCAAAAGGATACAAAGCTACAGACCAAGTGCTGGGAAATGAGCTTACAGTTAATAGGAGCTTGATGACCAGCAGGGCTGCCACAGCCAAAGGGCCTCTTCCTGTGCTGAAAAACTCAATAAATTTACAGTTCAGTCAGCTCATTGATCCATTAATTGTTTCAACAGCAATATTTGATTTCGATAGCACCTTTCACAATATCTGCAAACCCCAATGAGCTTTACAAGACATAATTTCTGAAGTGTACACGCTACTGTAATACAGGAAACTCACTTGCCAATTAAGGCATATAGTAAGTTCCCACAATTGGTATTAAGATACTGGCAAGATAATCTGTTTTTAAATACTTGATTGAGGAATGAATATTGGCCAGGACACCTGGGAGACACTTGCAACACTAACAACAAAATAGGACTGGAACATCAACCTGGATCATATACTTTGAGATGGGTCAGCAACACACAACTTCCTGACACATAGAGGAGAGTAAGCTGTTGGATATTGGCAGGGATCTTTTATTGCAACAGAGGTCACTATTTCCATGGTAAATGCACAAAGAATAGACTATTTTTTAAAAAGTGACCACAGTTAGAAAAACAAACACAACACAGGCCCTTTGGCCCTCCAAGCCTGCAACCACACATTTTGTCCTTTCATACTAAAACTTTCCACTTACAGGATGCATATCCTTCTATACTCTTCCTATTCATGCATTCATCCAGGTGCTTTTTGAATGTAGATAATGTTAATAATTGCCTGTGTCACAGCCATTTCTCCCTCTGCGAATCTAAATGTGAATGAATTATGATCAGAAACAGCAGCCTGAAAATTGTCTACCAGGGGAGATACAGCCTGAGAGTTTATGGGTGTTTGCAGCTGTCTGTGGCTATGTTAACCTAATTGCATTCACCTGTTCACTTCAAATATTGACTCGGAGTGAAAATCAGTATGGTACATCAACAGGCAGAGCAAATATCAGGATAGTACTTAGATAGGCAATAGTGAAAATTAGTACATTACCTGGACATGCCGTTGTGAAAATGAGTGTGCTATAAGCCTGGGATTCGGTGTCTATCTTTCATAAAGAATGGTCCTGTTCATTCAAAATGTCTGGTTAGGAACCATTGGGGTTAATTTTGAAGGTCATTGAACACTTTAATTTTACTGTGTTGTGAATACAGGAATAGGGAGTCTGATTTGATTTGGCTATCCATCTCCATCTCCATCTTCAGAATGCTGAAAATAAAGCTGCCATCTGGTGAGACGAGTTATATCATCATCATGACCATCTGTGCTGGACAAGTCATGAATAGTGGAACAAAGCTGGAAGGCTTCAGTTCGGGAGAAGACATCATTACCCTCAACCAGCATTCCCCTAAAGCCACAATGTTGATACCTCCATTCACAACAATGTAATGGAGAGCAAGAGTTGACAAATGAATGGAGACTCAGGAAGGATATGTGAAGAGATGTCATTAAGAGCTGAACCACTGGCAGTCTCCACAACAGTCAGCAATGGCAGCACTAAGTTGGACAGGAAGGAAATTTGGAGGGGGATCCCTTAATTGGAATGCTAGAATGGAAGATCAGTCAGAGAGCTTACTCTTGAATCCTCTCCATCACAACTATCTCATGTGGGAATGAGTTCCATGTCCTCACCACTCTCTAGGCAAAGAGAGTTTTGCATTGAGCAACTGTTCTTCAGAGTGAGCTAAAACCATCAAGAAAATTCCTGCTCTTCCTACTGCCAGTCTTGAAAGAACTATGGACCACTCATGGGTAGAATGCGTGGTCGTCTTCAGCATCAACTTGCAGGTATTCCAGCAGCCTAGCTTGCGGTCTTATCCAGGAATGGTGATCTTGGTCCGCCTTCTATGGTGGTCTTCTTTGGCAAAGGCTTCCAGCTCAGTATTCCAACAGCCTGGCATGGCAGTCTGGTCCCAACAAGACGTTCTCATCCGGAATGATGGTCTCATCCAAGCTGCATCTTCCAAGTATTCCATCATTGCTGAATCAGCTTTCCCCGAGCCCTGGAGCTGTGACTTAACTGATTAACTTTGTCTTAGTTTTCCTTTTTTTCATTATTTATGACTTTTGTCATTAATATAGGCACCACGGTAAGGTAAAAACAATGACTGCAGATGCTGGAAACCAGATTCTGGATCAGTGGTGCTGGAAGAGCACAGCAATTCAGGCAGCATCCGACGAGCTGCTCGTCGGATGCTGCCTGAATTGCTGTGCTATTCCAGCACCACTGATCCAGAATCACGGTAAGGTGACTTATAAAACTTTTCACAGTATTTTCATGTAACCGTACACATGACAATAAATTTCTATTTCTATTGTCTATTTCTGGCTCTGAAAATGATACACAACCTAAACCCCTGGAGCCAAGAGACAACTCTAACATAGGTTCTTTAATATAATTGTACTACATTTCATTTATAGCTGCAAATCTATTTATTGCTGACATTACCATTCCTAAAGTGTGGTGGAAACTCTGCCAAGGTTCCAGTTTGGGAGCAGCTCCAGTGATAGTGGTCCAGGATTAATATATGGACTTAAGTGGGAGATTTCAGTCTGCCAGAGATCCTAATGCAACAACCAATTCTCTAAAGCCAAGTTTGCACATTTCAATGCTTAAGGCCAATTCATTTAACATAGAACATAACAACGCAGTACAGGCCCTTTGGCCCTTAATGTTGCACCGACCTGTGGAAACAATCTGAAGACCATTTATCGTATACTATTCCATTTTCATCCATGTATGCAAAAGTGAGGACTGCAGATGCTGGAAGCCAGAGTTTAGATCAGAATGGTGCTGGAAAAGCACAAGTCAGACAGCATCCGAGGAGCAAGAAAATCAACATTTCGGCCAAAAGCCCTTCATCAAGAATAGAGGCAGGGAGCCTCCAGGGTGGAGAGATAAATGGGGGGGGGTGGGGAAAGAAGGTAGCAAAGAGTACAATAGGTGAGTGAGGGTAGGGATGGAGGTGATAGGTCAGAGGGGAGGGTGGAGCGGATAAGTGGGAAGGAAGATTGGCAGGTAGGACAGGTAATGAGGACAGTGCTGAGCTGGAAGGTTGGAACTGGGGTAAGGTGGGGGGAGGGGAAATGTGGAATCTGGTGAAGTCCACATTAAAGCCCTGGGGTTGAAGTGTTCAGAGGCAGAAAATGAGGCGTTCTTCCTCCAGGCATCAGGTGGTGAGGCAGCGGCGGAGGCGGCCCTGGACATGCATGTTCTCAGCAGTGTAGGAGGGGGAGTTGAAATGTTGAGCCACGTGGCGGTGGGGTTGATTGGTGCGGGTGTCCCCGAGATGTTCCTTGAAGTGCTCTGCGAGGAGGCGTCCAGTCTCCCCAATGTAGAGGAGACCGCATCAGGATCAACGGATACAATAAATGACATTGGTGGATGTGCAGGTGAAACTTTGATGGATGTGGACCATATGGGATCAGTTGGTTAAGGAGGCAAGCACTAAGAAAGCAAATGTCGCTGTGGTAGCGAGTCTGTTTCAGTACATGGTTGAAGAGCTTCAGGGCAGAGGAGAGGATCTAGGGGTTGCAGTGAGAGAGACAGACTCACTGAGAATCTTGTGGAGAGGGGAGGAGAACTTCTTCAAGGTAGGCATCCTCGCAAGAGGATTTTCAGTACGGTTAAAATCAACTAGGCAAAAGTGTGGACTGCAGATGCTGGAAATCAGAGTTTAGATCAGAGTTGTGCTGGAAAAGCACAGCAGGTCAGGCAGCATCCGAGGAACAGGATTCACCTGTCCTTTTTTGGACAACACAGCTGGCCAGCTCAATTTAAACAAAAAAAAACAAACTGAACAAAATTGGATATTCTCTTTCAGAAAAACAAATATAATGGATGATTCTATGCTATACTTTCACACATATTTCAATGTGTTCCTTGCCTGACTGTTGAAGAGAGCAGAGAAGAAGATAAGGCAAGGACTGATTAGGGAGAGTCAACATGGCTTTGTGTATGGAAAATCATGTCTCACAAACTTGATTGAGTTTTTTGAAGCAACAAAGAAGATTGATGAGGGCAGAGTAGTTGATGTGATCTATATGGACTTTAGTAAGGCGTTTGACAAGGTTCCCCATGGGAGACTGATTAGCAAGGTTAGATCTCATGGAATAAAGGGAGAACTAGCCATTTGGATACAGAACTGGCTCAAGGGTAGAAGACAGACGGTGGTGGTGAGGGTCCTCTACTTTTTGTCATTTACATAAATGATTTGGATGCGAGCATAAGAGGTACAGTTAGTAAGTTTGCAGATGACACCAAAATTGGAGGTGTAGTGGACAGTGAAGAGGGTTACCTCAGATTACAACAGGATCTGGATCAGAGGGGCCAAATCTTAGCAGGACCTATACACTTAATGGTAAGGTCCTAGGGAGTGTTGCTGAACAAAGAGACCTTGGAGTGCAGGTTCATAGCTCCTTGAAAGTGGAGTTGCAGGTAGATAGGATAGTGAAGGCGGTGTTTAGTATGCTTTCCTTTATTGGTCAAAGTACTGAGTACAGGAGTTGGGAGGTCATGTTGCAGCTGTACAGGACATTGGTTAGGCCACTGTTGGAATATTGCATGCAATTCTGGTCTCCTTCCTATCGGAAAGATGTTAATAAACTTGAAAGGGTTTAGAAAAAATTTACAAGGGTTGGAGGATTTGAGCTACAGGGAGAGGCTGAACAGGCTGGGCCCGTTTTCCCTGGAGCGTCGGAGGCTGAGGGGTGGCCTTATAGAGGTTTACAAAATTATGAGGGGCATGGATAGGATAAATAGACAAAGTCTTTTTGCTGTGGTCGGGCAGTCCAGAACTAGAGGGCATAGGTTTAAGGTGAGAGGGGAAAGATATGAAAGAGACCTAAGGGGCAACTTTAGGCGGCACGGTGGCACAGTGGTTAGCACTGCTGCCTTACAGCGCCAGCGACCCGGGTTCAATTCCCGACTCAGGCGACTGACTGTGTGGAGTTTGCACGTTCTCCCCGTGTCTGCGTGGGTTTCCTCCGGGTGCTCCGGTTTCCTCCCACAGTCCAAAGATGTGCAGGGTCAGGTGAATTGGCCACGCTAAATTGCCCATAGTGTTAGGTTAGAGGGGTAAATGTAGGGGTAGGGGTAGGGGTATGGGTGGGTTGCGCTTCGGCGGGTCAGTGTGGACTTGTTGGGCCGAAGGGCCTGTTTCCACACTGTAAGTAATCTAATCTAAAAAAAAAAACTTCTTCACGCAGAGGGTGGTACGTGTATGGAATGAGCTGCCAGAGGATGTGGTGGAGGCTGGTACAATTGCAACATTTAAGATGCATTTGAATGTGTATATGAATAGGAAGGGTTTGGAGGGATATGGGCCAGGTGCTGGCAGGTGGGACGAGATTGGATTGGGATATCTGGTCGGCATGGACAGGTTGGACCGAAGGGTCTGTTTCCATGCTGTACATTTCTATGACTCTATAAAAGAAAACATGTTTTGTGATTCGGAAATACAACATTGGAAATGCAGCTACATCGTATACATCAAAAACAACATTAGTTAGAAACCTCACAGTCATAGAATTGCGGAAATGGTGCAAAAGGAGGCCATTTAGGCAGCACGGTGGCTCAGTAGTTAGCACTGTTGCCTCACAGCACCAGAAACCCGGGTTCAATTCCTGCCTTGGGCAACTGTGTGTGGAGTTTGCACATTCTCCCTGTGTCTGCATGGGTTTCCTATGGGTGCTCTGGTTTCCTCTCACAGTCCAAAGATGTGCAGGTCAGGTGAATTGGTCATGCTAAATTGCCCATAGTGTTAGGTGCATTAGTCAGAGGGAAATGGGTCCTAGTGGGTTACATTTCCAAGGGTCGGTTTGGACTTGTTGGGCCGAAGGGTCTGTTTCCTCACTGTAGGGAATCTAATCAAAATTTGGCTTATTATGCCTGCACCAGTTCTACTCTATAATGCCAATCTCCTGCTTTTCCCCTGCATCTCTGCGTACCATTTCTATCCAAAAAAATCTATCCAACACCTAGGATGAACCTGCCTCCATTACATTTCCAGAAAGTGCATTCCATACATTAACTATCCTCTGCATTGAAAAGATTTTCTTCATGGCACACTTGCTTCAATTGCATATCCTTTCAATCTACGTTCTCTTATTGTTGTTCCTTTTATGAGCAAGAACAGCTATTCCCTATTACTCTATCCAGTCAGCTTATGATTTTGTAAACTTCTATCACATGCCCTCTCAGCCATCTTCTTTCCAAGGAAACAGTTCCAACTTCTTCAATCTATCCTCATAGATAAATTTTGGCATTTCTGGAACCATATTTGCAAATTGCTTCTGCACTACCTCCAATGCATTCACATCTTTCGTATAATATGGTGTCCACAATTGTGCACATTACTCCAGCCTAGGTCTAACAAATGTTAAAAATCACCTTTCGTACACTGGTCTTGTACTCCATGCCCTTCATAATGAAAAACATTGTACCTTTTATTAACTGCTCTCTCCACCTGTCCTGCCATCTTTAATACTCTGTTCACATATATACCCAGTGTGTGTGTGTGTGTGTGTGTGTGTATATATATATATGCTCCTGCAGCCCATTTGGACATCTGAGGATGTGATAAACAAACTCATCATAAAATACTGTTATCTGTTCTGAATAAACAACACTGATGGGTAAGCCACAGTACAATGTCAAGTTCTACCAGTTGCTAATTGTTGACTTTAAATTTAAGATGAATTATTTTTGTTCAGCAAAAGCAATAAGGGATATGGGTCAAAGGCAGGCATATTCAGTTAGGTCATGGATTAGTCATTGAATTGAATTGAATTGAACTTATTGTCACGTGTACCAAGACATAGTGAAAGTTTTGCCTTGCGAGCAATACAGGCAGATCATATATATAAATAAATAACAGGTAAACAGCAGCAAAAACAAAAACACAAGTGCAGGTAAATCAAAGAGTTTGAGAGTCCATTCAGTATTTGAACAACAGTAGGGTAGAAACTGTTATGAAACTGGCTGGTGCATGTTCAGGCTTCTGTACTTCCTCCCTGATGGTAGAGGTTACAGGAAAATATTGCCAGATGGGATGGATCTTTGAGAATGCTGGCGGCCTTTCCTTGACAGTGGGCCTGGTAGACGGATTCTATAAATGGGAGGTTGGCCTTTGTGATTGTCCAGACTGAGTCCACCACTCTCAGTAACTGTCTCCGATCTTGAATGGTACAATTGCCATACCTGGTAGTAATACATCCAGACAGAATGCTCTCGATGAAGCACCTATAAAAGTTGGCAAGCCGTCATGCCAAATTTCCTCAGCTGCCAAAGGAAGAACATACATTGTTGGGCCTTTGTAACCAGTGCGTGCACATTAAGAGTCCGTGAAAGCTTGTTGTGGATGATCACTCCCAGGAGCTTGACACTCTCCACACGTTCCACCTCTGTGCTGTTAATGTGTAGGGGGCATGAGTAACATCCCACCAACAGTTAATAAGATGTTCCTTGGTTTTGCCGACACTGAGACTAGGTTGTTCTCAGTGCACCATTTCACAGGTCTTCCATCTCCCGTCTGTGGCCTGTTTGATAACCATCTGAGATTTGACTGACTATGGTGGCGTTATCAGTGAACTTTTAAATGGCATTAGTTGGCGATGCAGTCATGGATATACAATGAGTACAGTTGGGGGCTGAGTACGCACCTCTGGGAGGCTCCAGTGTGGAGTGTTCGTGAGGATGAAATATTGTCCCCAATCTTCACTGATTGTGGACTGTGGATCAGGAAACTGAGGATCCAGTTGCAGAGAATGGGGCTTAGTCCGAGATCACTAAGTCATGTCCTATTGAATGGTGGAACAAATACGCGGGACTGATCAGACTCCATATGTTCCTACGTAACATAAACTTGCTGGGTCAAAATCCAGGAATTCCCTCCCAAATGACAAAGCAGGTCTATTTTGACCACTAGATATCAGTAGTTTAAAAGGCAATTCACCACCACCTTCTCAAGGGCATCTCTGACAGGCAATAAAGGCTGAACCAGCCAGCATTCAGGAGTAAATAAAATCCCAAAGACTGTGCAGGGATGATGGACCTGATTAGAGGTAGATGTGAGCCAATCTTTGAAGGTTCTGAGAAATATTGACAGAACTCAAAATAGAGGAGCCTGAACCAACCAACTCCCATTCCTAGATGTGATGGTACAGAGAACACCGAACGGAGAATTCACCACAAAGGTATACAGGAAAGCCACACACACACACCAAGTCCTGAACTACGAAAGCAACCACCTCAACACACACAAAATAAGTTGCATCAAGACACTGTTCAAAAGGGCCACAACACACTTCAGCACACCAGAACTGCAAAATGAGGAATAAGAACACCTCTACAATGTATTCACCAAAAACGGATACACCTGCAATTTCATCAACAGTTGCCTAAGGGAAGACAACGGAATGAGGACATGACACAACCCAAAGGACTAGCCACGTTACCATACATCAAGAACATTTCTGAACTGACAGACTACTGCGACCACTAGGACTCATAACAGCACACAAACCAACAGCCATTCTCAGACAACAACTCACCAAAACGAAGGACCCGATACCCAGCATGAGCAAAACCAATGTAGTGTACCAAATCCCATGCAAGGACTGCACAAAACACTACATAGGACAAACAGGAAGACAGCTAACGATCCATATCCATGAACACCAACTAGCCACGAAACGACACGACCAGCTATCCTTAGTAGCCACACACGCGGAAGACAAGCAACATGAATTTGGCTTGTCCTATAAAAAAAAGTGTTGTCCCAGTCGAACAGAGAACAGCCAGGGAATTCCTAGAGGCATGGCACTCATTCACAGATTCTATCAACAAACACATCGACCTGGACCCAATATGCCGGCCATGTCAGGGTCCATGAGAGGATGCAGAGATGACTCCAGGGTGAAGTGTTATTGGCTACAAGATCAGGTGGAAGAAGGTCTGAAGAAGAATTAAATCACCAACAGACCTGCTGTGCTTCTCCGGCACTATCTATTTTTATTTCAGATATCCAGCAGGTGCAGTATATAGCTTCTATTATCCTCCTTGGAGTGAAGCAAGTTAAGGGAAGGTTGGATAGAGGTGTATCAGATTATGGCAGGTTTAGCTATAGTAAACAAAAAAAAATTGTACCTGTTAGCAGATGGTGCAGAGCTGAGGAATATAAATTGCAGGTTTTGGACAAGAAATGCAGAGGGAATGTGAGGAAGAACTTTTTTTATGCAAAGAACGGCAATGATCCAGAACTCTCTGCCGACAAAAGTGCTGAAATCAAAGAAAGTGAATGATTTTAAAAGGAAAGTGGATGGATGCTTGAGAAATGTGAACTTCTGGCAATAGAACAGAGGAAGTGGACTGATTTTGATGACCTTGAAAGCATAGGAAATACAGGAGTAGAGGTAGGCCATTTAGCCCTTAAGCCTGATCATCATCTGCCACAACCTCAATGCTGTATTCCCATATTATTCTCATATTCTTTAAAGTCATTCACATCTAAAAATCTATCGTTCTCTGTGTTGAATGAATTCAATGATTGACCTCTATAGTTTCTGGGGTAGAGAGTTCTCAAAATTCACGAACCAAAGAAACTCCTCTTCATTTCAGCCCTAAATAACTTTCCCCATATTCTGTGGCTACAGCCCCTGGTTCAAGACTCTCATCTAGGGAGACACATCCTTTCTTCATCCACACTGTCTGTCAGGCCCATTAAGAAATATATAAGGTTCTCTGTGATTACCTCTCATTCTTCAAACTCTTCAGTCTTCAAATGAACACATACCCAGTCTCCTCAATCTCTCTTCAGAAGACAGTATCTCCATTACAATCTGGTGAACCTCCACTGTACTCACGTATATTAGTTTTACAAAAGAAAACCACAATCATAAATAATACACGAACAGCAGGCTTTTGCCAAGGCTCCAAAAACTGGAAACATCTTCATTCCTGCACTCAAATCCTTTTCTAATAGTGACCAACATACCATTCACCTGTTAAGAGGACAAATAGCCTCCTTGTGTGCAGTACTGAGATGATAGTTATAACTCGATTCTTACCAGAAATCATTAGGTTTAGTCATAATTGACTGGTTGTGTCTAAACTGTAAATTATTCCATCATCTCCTCTCATGATTGAAGAACCCATTGTGGGATCAGTATGGACATTCATAGAGCTCATGTTTTTGTTCACGCATAGGATGAACTCCTGCAGCTGTGATTTCTCTGGCCTTCTTCAGAACACCACCCACAATGTACACGGCAGGTACTCATGCGACTCAACCACCTTGTCCATCCGATATGCTGCAGGCAAGAATGCCCCGAGACATGGTACATTGGTGAGACCAAATAGACGCTATGACAACAGATGAATGGACACTGTGCAACGATCACCATACAGAGATGTTCCTTCCCAGTCAAGGAACATTTCAGCAGTCAGGTACATTCGGTCACAGATCTTCAGGTGATTGTCCTCCAAGGCGGACTTCAGGACACACAACAATGCAGATTGGCCAAGCAATGGCTGACAGCCAAGTTCGGTATCCATGAGAATGGCCTCAACCAGGACCTTGGGTTCATGTCACACTACAGATGACTCCACACTCGTGTGCACACACTCACACGCACTCTTACATACTCGCACACTCATGCAGACCCTCACTCAGACACACCTCCACACTCACACCCATGCGCACACCCTCTCACAGGCATATACATTGAATATCAGATTATCTGAATATCAGATTATCCCGAAAGTTCACAAGGTCCCGATATTTGGCTAAACTATGTTATCTGGCATTCAGTTAACTGAATGAAATACTCCCTGCCCTGTCCTTCTAATAATTGAGGTTCCTCCGTACTCCATCTCTCTCACTCACACACACACTCACACAAGTCAATGGGGTGAATTTGCATTTGTATAATTGTATTTGCGGATATTCTATTTTTGTTCAAAAAGCACACATTCTATAGACAGGCACTTAAACTATTGGAGCACCAATGTCTTGGGCGGGCAATTTGCTAGAGCACGTCAGGAGAGTTTAAACTAGTTTGGCAGGGGGATGGAAACCAAAGCTACAGATCAGAGGAGAGGGCAATTGTTGAATGGGTAGAAGTAGAATGCACAGAACCTGTCAGGAAGGATACACAGGGCAAAGAGATGGGTTAAGGTGTGTCTGTCTCAATGCAAGGAGTGTCAGGAATAAGTGTGATGAACGTAGAGCATGGATCAGTACTTGGAACTATGATGCTGTGGCCATAACATGGATTTCACAGGGGCAGAAATAGTTGCTGGATGTTCCAGGGTTTAGATCTTCTAAAAAGAACAGTGGGGTGGGGGAAGGAGGGAGAGTAGCATTGTTAATTAGAGAGTGCATCACAGCTACAGTAAAGGAGGTTGTTGAGGAGAATGTGTCTAAGTCAATATGGGTGGAAGTCAGTAACAGGAAAGGAGCTGTCACTTCATTGAGTGTTTTTTTTGCCCCCCCCCCCCCCCCAGCAGCTTGGACAGCAGATCTTGGAAAAATGGGGAAAGTGAGGACTGCAGATGTTGGAGATCAGAGTCAAAAAGTATGGCGCTAGAAAAGCAGGAGCCATTCTGCTCCTTGGTTGCTGCCTGACCGGCTGTGCTTTTCCAACACCACAGATCTTTGAAAATTGCAGATGTAACACAGTTGTTGTTATGAATGACTTCAACTTCCCCAATATTGATTGGAATCTCCTTAGTACACATAATCTGGATGGAGCCGATTTTGTCAGGTATGCCCAGGAAGGATTCATGACTCAATATGTAGATAGGCCAACTAGAGGGGGAGGCCATATTGAATTTGGTGCTAGGCAACGAGCCAGACCACGTGCAGGATCTCTCGGTGGAAGAGCATTTCAGTCACAGTGATCACAACTGCCCCACTTTTACACTAGCCACGGAGAGGGATAAGAACAGACAATATGGGAAGGTATTTGATTGGGGGAAGGGAAATTATACTATTAGACAGGAGCTGTGGAGTATAAATTGGGAATAATTGTTCCACGGGAAATGCACAACAGAAATGTGGGGGTTGTTTAAGGAGCACTTGTTGCAAGTATTGGATTATTTTGTCCCACTCAGGCAGGCAAGGAATGGTAAGGAGAAGGAGCCTTCGATGACAAGAGAAGAGGAGATTCTCATCAAGAGGAAGAAGGATTTGGCACAGCTTTAGAGGATTACAGGGTAGCAAGGAATGAATTCACAAATGAACTGAGGAGAGTTAGGAGGGTGTATGAAAAAGCCTTGGCAGGAAGGATTACAGAAAACGCAAAAGCATTCTGTACTTAAGTGAGGAATAAGAGAATGATCAGAGAGAGGGTAGGGCCGATCAGGGATAGTGGAGGGAACTTGTGCCTGAAGTCTGAAGAGGTCAGGGAGACCCAAAGAGTTTTTTGCTTCAGTATTTACTAGAGAGGGACCTTGTTCATAGTGAGAACACAGTGGACTAGGTTAATAGGCTTGAACAGACTGATATTAAGAAAGTAGATGTGCTAGAAATTCTGGGAAGCACCAAGATAAATAAGTCTCCAGGGCTGGACCAGATATATCCAAGGTTACTATGGGAAGAGAGGAATGAGATTGGTGTGCGTCTGGCAATGATCTTTGCATCCTCACTCTCCACGGGAGTAATACTGGATGATTGGAGGGAGGCAAATGTTGTCCTCTGTTCAAGAAAGGGAAAAGGGAAATCCCTGGGAATTATAGACCAGTCAGTCTTACATCTGTGCTAAACAAGGTTCTGGAAAGGATTCTGAGAGATAGGATTTATGACTACTTGGAAAAACACAGCTTTATTAAGGATTCTCTGCACAGCTTTGACAGGGGCAGGTCATGTCTCACAAGCCTTATAGAGTTCTTTGAGGATGTGACAAGACAAATTGATAAAGGTCGAGCAGGATACAGAGGAACCTCGGGCATCCTAATATCAATTATCCGAATATCGGATTATCCAAAGGAGATCTTGAGGTCCCGTTAGAAATATTATATCAAAGAGGTGTTTCCAACACTGATCGCATCTTTTGTTTACAGTGATTAAAAATGAACTTAGCTTACTGAAATGCTGCCGAGAACAGACCTGGACATTGATGGACGCCCAGGGCACTTGTCTCCAAATGACTGACCTCCCACCCCCTCTCTCCCCACACTTTCCCTAGAGTTCTACACAGGTGTGTACCTTAAAACCTCCTTCCCCAGATAATCTCTCCAACATTGTCCTGTTCAGGGCAAAGATGGAACCAATTAAAATTTGCAGTAAAAGAGTGTGTGTGTGTATATATATGTGTGTGTATATATATATGTGTGTGTGTGTGTGTATACACACACACTATTCGGAGACTCACCCCCCCAAAAGGTGGCAGCAGCAGCCGCCTTGTTGTTGGTGTCCAGTCTGGCTGCCCCGAAGAGGGGGCAGGTACAGACGGGAGGAGAGATGGGAGGTTGGATGAGGTTGGTGCGGATGGAGGTGCGATGTTGGACAGACAGAGGGCAGTGTTGGACAGGGAGGCAGTGGGGCAGTGTTGGACACAGGGCGGGCTGGGGCGTAGTGTTGGATGGAGGTGGTTTTGGATGGGGTGCATAGTGTGCAGACGGGGGGACGGTGCTGGTCGGGGTGGCGCATGGGGGGGTGGATAGGGGCGAGATCTGATGGGATGCGGGTCTCACGCATGGTATGCTGCTGCCTAGTCTCCTGAACAGGGAGCGGACTTTACAGAAACCTCCAAGCCCCAGAGGAAAGGCATTGAATCTGTTAACTGAAAAATCAATTATCCAAATGAAATTGTGCTCGCCCAAGTCGTTGCAATCAGCAAGGCATTTGATAAGGTTCGCCACTGTAGGCTCAGTCAGAAAGTTAGGAGGTATGAGATACAGGGAAATTTGTCTTTCTGGATATGGAATTGGCTGGCCAGAAGACAACAGTGAGTGGCAGTGGATGGAAAGTATTTTGCCTGGTGATCGGGTGACCAGTGGTGTCGAGTAGGAATCTGTTCTTGGGACTTTGCTCTTTCTAGTTTTTATAAATGACTTGGATGAAGAGGTGGAAGGGTGGGTCAGTAGCTTTGCCAATGACACAAAGGTCAGCGGTGTTGTAGATGTGTCGAGGGGTGTTGCAGGCTACAATATGACATTGACTGGATGCAGAGCTGGGCTGTGAAGTAGCAGATGGTGTTCAATCTGGACAAATGTGAAGTGATTTATTTTGGAAGGTTGAATTTGAATGCTGAATACAGGGTCAAAGACAGGATTCTTGGCAGCGTGGATTAACAGGGAGAATCTTGGGGTCCATGTACTTAGATCCCTCAAAGTTGCCACCAAAATTAATAGGGTTGTTAAGAAGGCCTATGATGTTTTGGCTTTCATTTACGGGGAATTGAGTTTAAGAGCTGCGAGGTTTTACTGCAGCTCTATAAAGCCCTAGTTAGACCACACTTGGAATATCGTGGCCAGTTCTTGTTGCCTCATTATAGGAAGGATGCAGGTGCTTCAGAGAAGGTGCAGAGAAGATTTCCAGGATGCTGCCTTGATTGGATGGCATGTTTTATGAAGAGAGGCTGAGTGAGCTCAGGTTTTTCACACTGAAGAGAAGAAGGAAGAGAGGTGACTTGATAGAGGTGCACAGGGTAATGAGAGGCAAAGATAGAGTAGGGCAGAAATGGCTGTCACAAGGGGTCATAATGTTAAGTTGATTGGAGGAAGGTAGAGGGGAGATGTCAGAGGTAGGCCCTTTACGCAGAGGGTGGTGAGTGCGTGGAATGCATTGCCAGCAGTAGTAGTAGAGTCAGAGACATTAAGGACATTTAAGTGACGGCTTGACAAGCACATGGATGGCAGTAAATTGAGGGGTGTGTAGGGTTGGTTGATCTTAGATTAGGCTAAATGCTTGGCACAATGTTGCGGGCCAAAGGGCCTGTACTGTGCTATACTGTTCTATGATCTAATTTCTTTTATAATTCATTTGAAATTTTATAAATGCCTGCTTTGGAAATAGAACCAGTCTAACTCAAGATTGGAATACAGACAGATTCTAACCTCTTACCTTTAATGCTGAGATGTCATTTTGTTTTATAAAACCTTAAGTTATCTCGAGAATATGACTTGAAAGAAGTTCTGGGACTGACATATTAATGAATTGAAACCTGCAACCCATTTTAAAAGGTGAATGACTTAACAGCTATCTAGGTTTCTCCAATATATTGCATCAGTTGTATGACACTATGATCCTTTGCCATAAAGTATGTATCCTATGATCCTGTTCCACTAGCTGCCTGACGAAGGAACAGCACTCCCAAATAAACCTATTGCACTATGATCTGGTTTATGTGATTGCTTTTTTCCCTTTGTCCATTCCAGTCCAACACCGGCAACTCCACCCCAAAGAAACAGGCATATAACCTAGTCACAATGCTCATTTGGAGAGTAAGGACATGCATGATGGGCTGAATTGCTTTCTGCTGCACTACAGGTGTATAACAATTCCACAAACCAACTCCCTGAATCTGGACAGAAGGTTGAGGCAGACTGTTCACTAACATTATCTTAGGGAGGGAGTCATATAGAAACATAGAATCCCTATAGTGTGGAATCAGGCCATTCTGCCCATCGAATTTATGGCAACCCTCTGAAGGGCATCCCACTCTTTCCCTGTAACCCAGTTTTTCCCATGGTTAATCCACCTAGCCTGTACATCTCTGGACTCTTTGGCAATGCAGCATGGCCAATCCAACTAACCTGCATATCTTGGGATTGTGGGAGGAAACCCATACAGACACAGGGAGAAGTTTCCACTGTCAGTCACCAGAGGGTGAAATCGAACTTGGATCCCTGGCACTGTGAGGTAGCAGTGTAACCACTGAGCCACGTTTCTTGCACTGGTCATTAAACCACAATATGATCAATGAAAGAACATTCCACGTTGAAGAATTAATGGGAAGACAATCATGGGGAAATATGAAAAAGGGATAAAATTGTGTAAAGTACTCAGCAGGTTGACAACATCCAGGTCAGAAGGTCAGAGATCCCTTGGAAGACTTGAGAACTAGGACAAAAGGTAGAAAGAAATTGTCAAAAATCTTGTCCAAGAGAACTCAAAACACGGTCTCTGTTCCTCTCTCTCCACATGCTGCCTAACCTGCTGAGAATTCCCAGCATTTCTTGATTGTATTCCAAATTCCAACAATCACAGTATTTTACTTTTATTGGATCAATGACTAATCTGAAATGTACAGTTGTACAGTGGGGAGAACTGTACATACATTCAGAGTCTAAATCCATCTTTTTACTATTTAAGAGTTTAGTTTAGTGAGATAATTTTGAGGAGAAAGTGAGGTCTGCAGATGCTGGAGATTGAAGTTGAAACTTTATTGCTGGAACAGCACAGCAGGTCAGGCAGCATCCAGGAAACAGGAGATTCGACATTTCGGGCACAGGCCCTTCTTCAGGAATGAGCAGAGAGTGTTCAGCAGGAGAAGATAAAAGGTAGGGAGGAGGGACTTGGAGGAGGGGCGTTGGAAATGTGATAGGTGGAAAGAGGTCAAGGTGAGGGTGATAGGTCGGAGTAGGGTGGAGGCGGAGAGGTCAAGAAGAAGACTGCAGGTCAGGAAGGCGGTGCCGGGCTGGAGGGATTCGGCTGAGACAAGTTGGGGGGAGGGGGGATGAAGAAACTGGTGAAGTCCAAGTTCATCCCCTGTGGTTGGAGGGTTCCCAGTCGGAAGATAAGACGCTCCTCCTCCAACCGTCGCGTTGTTGTGGTTTGGCGGTGGATGAGTCCAATGACCTGCATATCCTCGGTGGAGTGGGAGGGGGAGTTGAAATGCTGTGCTACAGGGTGGTTGGGTTGGTTCGTCCGGGTGGCCCAGAGGTGCTCTCTGAATCGCTCCGCAAGTAGGCGGCCTGTCTCCCCAATATAGAGGAGGCCACACCGGCTGCAGCGGATGCAGTAGATGATGTGGGTGGAGGTGCAGGTGAATCTGTGGCGGATATGGAAGTTTCCTTTGGGGCCTTAGAGAGAAGTGAGGGGGGAGGTGTGGGCGCAAGTGTTGCACCTCCTGCGGTTGCAAGGGAAGGTGCCGGGAGTGGAGGTTGGGTCGGTGGGGGGTGTGGATCTGACAAGGGAGTCGCGGAGGGAGTGGTCTCTACGGAAAGCTGATAGGGGAGGGGAGGGAAATATATCCTTGGTGCTGGGGTCTGTTTGGAGGTGGCGGAAGTGACGGCGGATGATGCGCTGTACATGGAGATTGGTGGAGTGGTAGGTGAGGACCAGTGGGGTTCTGTCCTGGTGGCGGTTGGAGGGGCGGGGCTCAAGGGCGGAGGAGCGGGAAGTGGAGGAGATGCGGTGGAGGGCACCGTCGACCACGTCGGGGGGGAAATTGCGGTCCTTGAAGAAGGAGGCCATCTGTGTTGTACGTATTTTGAACTGGTCCTCCTGGGAGCAGATGCGGCGGAGACGAAGGAATTGGGAGAATGGGATGGGGTTTTTACAGGGGGCAGGATGGGAGGAGGTGTAGTCCAGGTAGCTGTGGGAGTCGGTTGGTTTGTAGTAGATGTCCGTGTTGATTCGGTCGCCTGAGATAGAAACAGAAAAGTCTAGGAAGGGGAGGGAGGAGTCCGAGACTGTCCAGGTGAATTTGAGGTCGGGGTGGAAGGTGTTAGTGTAGCGGATGAACTGTTCAACCTCCTCGTGGGAGCACGAGGTAGCGCCGATACAGTCATCTATGTAGCGAAGGAAAAGATGGGGGGTGGGGCCAGTGTAGTTGCGGAAGATGGATTGTTCCACATACCCTACGAAGAGGCAGGCATAGCTGGGGCCCATGCGGGTGCCCATGGCTACTCCTTTTGTTTGGAGAAAGTGGGAGGATTGGAAAGAAACGTTGTTCAGGGTGAGGACCAGTTCGGTCAGTCGAAGGAGGGTGTCGGTGGAAGGGTACTGGGTGGTACGGCGGGAAAGGAAGAAGCGGAGTGCTTTGAGTCCTTCGTGATGGGGGATGGAGGTGTACAGGGACTGGATGTCCATGGTGAAGATGAGGTGTTGGGGACCGGGGAAGCGGAAATCCTGGAGGAGGTGGAGGGCGTGGGTGGTGTCACGAACGTAGGTGGGGAGTTCTTGGACTAATGGGGACAGGACCGTGTCGAGGTATGCCGAGATGAGTTCGGTTGGGCAGGAGCAGGCTGAGACGATGGGTCGTCCGGGGCAGTCCAGTTTGTGGATTTTGGGCAGGAGGTAGAAACGGGCGGTGCGGGGTTGTGGGACTATGAGGTTGGAGGCGGTGGATGGGAGGTCCCCTGAGGTGATGAGGTTATGGATGGTCTGGGAGATGATGGTTTGGTGGTGGGGGGTGGGGTCATGGTCAAGGGGACGGTAGGAGGAGGTATCTGCGAGCTGGCGTTTGGCCTCAGCGGTGTAAAGGTCAGTGCGCCAAACTACTACTGCGCCTCCCTTGTCAGCTGGTTTGATGGTGAGGTTGGGGTTGGAACGGAGGGAGTGGAGGGCTGCGCGTTCCGAGGGTGAGAGGTTGGAGTGGGTGGGAGGGGTGTGGGAGTTCAGGTAGCGGTTAATATCGCGGCGGCAGTTTGCTATGAAGAGGTCGAGGGCAGGTAGGAGGCCAGCACGGGGTGTCCAGGTGGACGGGGTGTGTTGGAGGTGGGAGAAGGGGTCGTCAGAGGGTGGGCGAAAGTCTTGATTGAAGAAGAAGGCACGGAGGCGAAGGCGGCGGAAGAATTGTTCGATGTCACTCCGTGTATTGAATTCATTGACCCGAGAACGTGTGGGAACGAAGGTGAGACCTCTGCTGAGGACTGATCTTTCATCCTCAGAGAGGGGCAAGTCTGGAGGGATGGTGAACACACGGCAGGGCGGGGAGCTAGGACCTGGTGTGGGACTGGAGCTGGATGTGGGGGCGGGGTTAGGCCTGGGGGTGGGGACAGAGGTCGGCGTGGGGGCGGAGTTGGACATGGTGATGGAGACCGGCGGGGGGGCGGGGTTAGGCGCGGTGACGGAACTCGGCCGGGTCAGAAAATATAATCTTGTGCCAAGTATTAGGGCTCAACCGAGTGTAAAAACATAGCAGTTAAAACTTCAAATACCTAACTCTGGAATTAAGACTATTGGTGGAAGCCTTTATAGAAAGACTGAAATGTCTATCTTTTTAGATTTATTTCTTACTTGCCCAGCTTGCATCAATTAAATCTGTTGTGAGGTATAACATTTGTTTTCTTCATTTTGTCTAGTTTTGCATCTAAGATTGATACCTTGGTACTTTTACCTAAGATGGCACTGTGTGGTGGCGGCACTGTACATCTGTTCTTTTGTAACTTGAGTATACATGACAATAAACCTAATTCTAATTCTACACAATGGTACAAAACACAATTAGAACATCACAACATGAACTTTCACTCCTGGTGGATCAACCAATTTCATAAATGGACAACTCATCAAGTGCTTTACAGCCAGAAAATTGTCAACATTCCACACAAATGAGAAGAGGTAAAACTGCTGTGAGCTCATATTCAAAACATGTTCATTAGAATCATAAGATAGCACTTCAGATTAAAATAATCAAATTAGGGAGTGAAAATAGCAACAGCCAGAATTAACAGCTTAGTCAGTGTTTGAACGGTTGTTTTTGGTGGAGATTTTCATTAAAAGATAACAGAAGCAAAAGCCTGTCTTTACAGATACTGACTGGCTGACTGTTGCATGTCTATCACTTGCTGCTTCATGACAATTTGGCGAGGTTTTCCACTCAAGGTTTGTGCATCCAGTCCTGCTGCAATGCTGCTCTGGTACTGGAGGTATGACAGAGATTGCCTGCCAGCTTTAGACTATTCAGAACACTTGCTTTATTCTCATATGTGACAGATGGTGTTCAACTCTATTTGGAGCACTGTTAGCGGATCTAGACACCACACCTTGCGAAGGATATACATGTCTTGGAGGGAGTACAATGTAGGTTTATAAGGATGATACCTGGACTTTAGCGGTTCGGTTATGAGGAGAGATTGCACAACTTAGGCTCGTTTCTGCCAAAATTTACAAGGTTTGGGGGTTATCGGATCAAAATCTTCAAAATATCAACAGGAAAACATAGGGTAAGTAAGGATAACTTATTTCCACTGGTTGGAGATTCTAGAAGCAAGGAGCATAGATTAAGAATTAGGACCAGGCAGTTCAGGACAAATGCTAGTACTTGCACACACAAATGATGATAAATATTCAAAACTTTTCCACAGACAGCAGTGGACGCTAGATCAGTTGTTAATTTTAGATCAGAGGTAGACATGTTTTATGAAGCAAAGGGATATGGGCCAAAGGCAGATACATGGAGTTGGTCACAGATCTGTCATGACTTTGTTGACTAGTGAAACAGACTTCAGGAGCTGAATGGCCAATGTTGTTATCCAGGCGAAAGTGAGGATTGCAGATGCTGGAAATCAGAGTCAAGATTAGAGTGGTGCTGGAAAAGCACAGCAGGTCAGGCAGCATCCGAGGAGCAGGAAAATCGACGTTTCGGGCAAAAGCCCTTCATCAGGAATGTTCTTATCCCCACCTCTGTCCTAGTCCAAAGCTCAGGGTGAGTGATTCACATGGGAAGACAGAAACACAGAGCATGGAATGGTTAATTCCAAAAAATGGAACTAAACTGAACAGACAGTTCACATTCTTAAACTTCATCTAAATTGCACATTTTGATAACTTCACTTTGGAATGTTCATGTAGCATGCCATAATCTTCCTCCAGAAATTGGTCCATAACACCATAATTGGAAAACCAATCATGGGGTGATAGAGTAGAGTAATTGGTTGTAGAAAACAATAGCACTGATAAAACAAAATTGGCAGACAGTTTATTTGTCACTACTGGCCCTCTTATTAACGAAACTCCTTTGATCATGATAATCACTAATGATAAGGTCTTGACGGGATCAATGTTTCCTCTTGTGGAGAATCTAGAACTAGAGGTCACTGTTTCAGAATCAGAAGACACCCAATTGATTCAGAGACAAGGGAAGAAAAAAGAAATCTGCGAGGGTCATCTTTGGAATTGCCTTCAGAAAAAAATGTTTGCGGGAGTCAAGATTTTGAATATTTCTCAGACAGAAGTTGGCAGATTCTCAAAAAACAAGATGGGGGGGGGTGAAAGATTATTGAGGTAAGAGGGATTGTGAAGAAGTCTAAGCAGCTATGATCTTTTGAGTCTTCGAGCAGGCTTGAAGGACCAAGTGGCCTGCTCCTGATCCTTGCAAGGATCCTCTATCACCAGACCATGACCACACGATGCCTGGAGGAAGAGTGCTTCATCTTCCGCCTAGGAACCCTCCAACCACATGGGATGAATGTAGATTTCTCCAGCTTCCTCATTTCCCCTCCCCCCGCCTTATCTCAGTCCCAACCCCCAGATTCAGCACCGGCCTCTTGACCTGCAATCTTCTTCCCAACCTCTCCGCCCCCACCCCTCTCCAGCCTATCACCCTCACCCTCACCTCCTTCCACCTATCTTATTCCCAGCACCCCTCCCTCAAATTCCCTCCCCCCTACCTTTTATCTCAGCCTGCTTGGCACACCAGCCTCATTCCTGAAGAAGGGCTTATGCCCGAAATGTCGATTCTCCTGCTCCTCGGATGCTGCCTAGCCTGCTGTGTTTTTCCAGCACCACATTTTTCAACTCTGCTCCTGATCCTACCAGGAAACTGAGCATGGAGCTAAAATTTGCAACACTATCAGAAAATCCATGTCTAATTGAAAATGTGCAACTGTCAGCACGGGCGGCACGGTGGCACAGTGGTTAGCACTGTTGCCTCGCAGCGCCAGAGACCCGGGATCAATTCCCGCCTCAGGCGACTGACTGTGTGGAGTTTGCACGTTCTCCCCGTGTCTGCGTGGGTTTCCTCCGGGTGCTCCGGTTTCCTCCCACAGTCACAAAGATGTGCAGGGTCAGCTAAATTGGCCATACTAAATTGCCCATAGTGTTAGGTAAGGGGTAAATGTAGGGGTATGGGTGGGTTCGCTTCGGCGGGTCGGTGTGGACTTGTTGGGCCGAAGGTCTTGTTTCCACACTGCAATGTAATCTAATCTAAAATGTCACCATTTTATTTTTAAACTGACAATCTATTCATAGCTTTGTAATCTCTCAATTTAACAAAATTAAAAGGTGAAAATGTTGTAAAGGTCATATAAGTTACATATTGAGGTGCCTTTTAAACACATTGAGGGCTTTTACCTTCACCATCAAACAAGCGGTGAGTTCCAGACACCCAAAACTGTTTGCACTGTAGATCTTGAAACTGATAGCTTAAGGGATAAACGCATGGCATAGTCATACAATCATAACATTATACAATACAGAAGAGTCCCTTTGGCCCATCAAGTCTGTAGTGTTAAAAATACATTCCTACCCACACTAGACCCGTAGCCTTAAATGTCATGACATCTCAAGTGTTCATACAATTACTTTTTAAATGTTGTGAGGTTTCCCACCTCAACTACCCCATCAGGGAGTGCATTCCATATCCCACCACCTTCTGGGTGAAAAAAAGCTTTTCATCAACTCCCCTCTTCACCTATTGCCTTCTACATTAAAATTATGACCCATTGTTATTGACCCTTCAACCAAGGGGAACAGTTGTAATCAGTTTACTCTGCCTAAGCCCTTCATAATCTTGTACATGTCTATCAGGACCCCCATCAACCTACTCTGCTCGAAAGAAAACAGTCTGAACCTCCCAATTCCTATATTAAATTCTCTGACCAATAAAGGAAAGCATACCGAAGACCTTCTTCACTATCCTATCTCTCTGCGACTCGACTTTCAAGGAGCTATGAACCGGCACTCCAAGGTCTCTTTGTTCAGCAATACTCCCTAGGACTTTACCATTAAGTGCATAAGTCCTGCTAAGATTTGCTTTCCCAAAATGCAACACCTCACATTTATCTAAATCAACCTCCCATCTGCTACTCCTCAGCCCATTGGCGTAAAGTAAATACTTGTAACATGAGACTCTAATGAAATAATCTGATGTTCTTGTCCATAAGTCTTTCCAGAAATGTCAAAGGACACACAATCAGTATACACAATCATCTCTGATGCAGTGTTTACACAGTAAACATTAAAATGTTGTAAGGGCAGTACCAAACTCAGTAACTCTTTTGCAACGGTTGAATTTTTTTTTCTGGTCGATATTGAAGTTCTTTTTGAAAAATAACCAATTGGTCTTTCAATTCCACAATCATCCTCCTGTAACAACACAGCTCCAACACCTACATCGCTTGCATTGATGGCGACTTTGAAGGGTTTCAAAAAAATTTGGTGTGACTAAAACTTGGGCAGTGGTTGACACTGCTTTTAAATTCTCAAATACCTCCTGGCACTGTTCTGTTCACTGAAATTTTGTGTTCTTTTTTAACAAATCTGTCAATGGTGCCACTACACTATTAAAATTTGGTACAAATTTCCTGTAGAATCCACTCAATCATAAAAATCGTAGCACTGCCTACCTTGAGGGTGAATTTGGGAATTGCTCCATGGCCTTTATCTTCACGTTCCTCAGTGTCTTTGCCAAGTTTATGATCAATTTTGTCTTTTGTAGTCTTTCAAAGTGCTCTGCCAGATGTTCCATGTGATCTTTCCATGAATGGCTAAAGATCAGTAAGTCATCTATGTCGACAGCACAATTAGTCAATCCTGCACAAACTCGGATCATAAGCCTTTCAAAAGTGGAATATATGTTTTGCATTCCAAAGGGCATTACTTTAAATTAATATAGCCCATTTGGGGTTACAAAAGTAGAAACGTCTTTTGCTCCCTCTGACAAAGGTATTTGCCAGTGACCACGAAGTCCAAATTTGTGATGGAAGTGGCTTGCCATACATTTTCCACACAATCCTCCAGCCTTGGAATTGGGGATGAGTCAGATTTTACCTTCTGATAATCTATGGGAACTAGCAAGATCCACTCGCTTTGCCTCATCTGTACGACGCCGCTTTCAAACATCGCTTCCCTTCTTTCTGAATCAGCGCTGCTTTGAGAGGATGAAGCTTGTAAGAGTGTTGTTTTATTGGAACAGCATTCCCTATGTCAACCTCATGTACTCTGGCAGTAGTCCTTCCCATTCTATTTCTGCATAGGTCATCATAATACTGTAACAAGTCTTTCAATTCAATTCTCTGTTCTGGGGCAGATAGCTCACTACCCTTTCCTATGCCATAAGCACTTCCTCATTATTCAATTAATTCTGAGGTGCATCAAAATCCAAATCATCTGGATTTGATTCCTCACTTTGAGTTGCAGTAACTAGTGCCTGTTTCTCAGGTTTTGGATGAGAGTGGTGCTAGAAAAGCACAGCAGTTCAAGCAGCATCCGAGGAGCAGGAAAATCGACATTTCGGGCAAAAGCCCTTCATCAGGAATACTGTATGCTGCCTGAACTGCTGTGCTTTTCCAGCACCACTCTCATCCAGAATCTGGTTTCCAACATCTGCAGGCATTGTTTTTAACCTGTTTCTCAGGTTCCCTTTCTCTGTCATAATAGAGTTTCAGCATGTTCACACAACATGCCCAATTTTTTTCCTAGCTGGCATTTTTACCAAATAATTCACCTGACTTAACTTCTTCTCATTCTGATAGGGACCACTAAACCTTGTTTTGAAGGGCTCTCCTACCACTGGTAACTGCACCAATACTTTATCCCCTTGGGCAAACGTACAAACTTTAGATTTCCTATCTGCTTCTTGCTTCATTAAGCACTTTACAGCCTTCAAATGTTATCTAGCTAATTCAACTATGCTGTTTAATCTTTCTCTCACCTCAGGTACATAATCCAACTGTGAGATCTCTGATTTTCAAACTTAATTAATTTTAAAAGGCCTTCTTACTTTACGTCTGTATATCAATTCAAATGGAATAAACTGCATTGATTCATTTGGAGCATCTCTAAAAGCAAATAATATAAATGGGAATGCCTTTATCCCAATAATTTGGGTAATCCTGGAAAGAAGCCCTCAATATTGCCTTTAGGGTCTGATGCAACCTTTCCAAAGCTCCCTGCAATTCAGGATAGTACATACTTGATTTAAAGTGTGTGATGCTTAAACTATCCATGACCGCCTAAAACAACTTGGCAGTAAAGCTGGACTCTTGGTCTAATTGAATCTCCTTGGGAGATTCATAATGGGTAAATTAAGCAAGTAACTCTTCCACAACCTTTCTTGCCTTAACATTTCATAATGGAATTGCCTCCGGGAACCTGGTAGACATATCCATTACAGTTAGCAATTGCTGGTTCCTGATTTTGGTTTTAGGTAAGGGTCCTACACAATCAATTATAATCCATGTAAAAGGAATGCAGGAATTGGCATCATAGGTTTTATCACTACTGTGGCTTTCCTACCATCTGACACGTATGACAGGTATGGCAAAATTCAACCTTTATGCATTTCAGGCCAATAGAGATGCTTGTGTTTCTTAGCCCAAGTCTTCCTCAATCCTAGATGACCTCGTCCAGATAATTTGTGTGCTACCCGCAATACTTCCTGTCTGTATTCTATCAGCAACACAATCTGGTGAACTTCCATCCATTTCTCATCCACACTAACCTGCCAATATCTCCATTTCCACCTTAAGATTTTATCTTTAAGGTAATGGCATTCCGAAATCCACTCAGATCAATTTTCCAAGTAGGCTTTATGATATAAATCCTTTATTGCCCCTTCTTTTTGTTGTAACTATTAATCTTTCAGAACTAAACACCTCTGCTTAATGAGATGGTAAAGGAAAAATGATACAGGTAGAGGATCGGGCACAGTGTCAGCTAACTGGATCTCAACTCCTTCATTTTTCTCTTTTGTTTTCCCTTCTTGTTTTAACTTACGGTTGTGGGATCTTGTCACCATACAGTCCATAAAAAATTCCAGGGTATCTTTCTTTTAACTCCCGAGTTCCCTGGTTTTCTTTTGGCTTTTCCATTACAATAGCCATCCCTTCCATCTGTGATCCAGTATATTGTTTCCAAAAATAAATTGTATTTCTGAAATAGCCAAGTTTTCCATCACTCCCGTCTTGAATGGACTTTCTAGCCTTATCTTACTCAGGGAACACTGCTTCCACTCTCCATTTATCCAACAGATTACCACTCTCTCAGGCAATATTTTAGAAGTGGTGCAAATATTTTCATCTCTTACTATTAGAGACAATCTAGCTCCCATATCGCTCAATATGTTAACTTCTTTACCTACTCTCCCTGTTCTACCTGAGTAAATCTTGCCTACACAGGTGAAGGTTTTGAAAAGATCAGGTATTATATTACTTTCCAGCACATGACTAGGCTGTGCACTGTCCTGCAACTCCTTGACTTCTCCTGGGATTTCCTTCACTGCCTTAATTAATCCTACTGGTTTATCCTCTTTTACCACATTGTTTTTCCCAGTGCCTTTCTTAAACCACCAGCACTGTGACTTTGCACGTCCTATATCATTGCAGTGAAAACACTTGACATCTTTCACCTTTTTCCCAATGCCTTTCTTAAACCATCAGCACTGTGACCCCGTATTATTGCACTGAAAACACGAGGTTTTTCACCTCTTTTCCACCCTCATGGGTTTCTTTTTTCACATGTGGCAGACTGTTCCCAGTGAGATCTACTTTTTGTATTTTTTTTCATTGAAGGATCTTCCTTTTTCCAATTTCTATCTCTCATGGATGAAATTGCGTCCATTTCAATTTATGCACTAATGTGTACTCATTCATCATCTCTGCCACTCATCTCGCTGTTTTAACTTCCTGTTCCTTATCACTCTGGACGTGAGTTTTTAAACTCCTCCAGCAGAAGAATATCTCTAAGGGCCTCATGACTTTTCTATCTTTAATGCTGTCATCCATCTATTGAAGTTACTCTATTTAATTCTTTCAAACTCGATACAAGTCTGATCTGGTACCTTTCTGACAGTTCTGAACTATTGTCTAGTCTATGTAACAATTCACAGATACTCAAAATAACCTTTTTTTACTTAGAACATAGAACATAGAACAATACAGCACAGAACAGGCCCTTCGGCCCACGATGTTGTGCCGAACATTTGTCCGAGCTTAAGCACCCATCCATGTACCTATCCAATTGCCGCTTAAAGGTCACCAAAGATTCTGACTCTACCACTCCCACAGGCAGCGTATTCCATGCCCCCACCACTCTCTGGGTAAAGAACCTACCCCTGACATCCCCCCTATACCTTCCACCCTTCACCTTAAATTTATGTCCCTTTGTAACACTCTGTTGTACCCGGGGAAAAAGTTTCTGACTGTCTACTCGATCTATTCCTCTGATCATCTTATAAACCTCTATCAAGTCATCCCTCATCCTTCGCCGTTCCAACGAGAAAAGGCCTAGCACTCTCAACCTATCCTCGTACGACCTATTCTCCATTCCAGGCAACATCCTGGTAAATCTTCTCTGCACCCTCTCCAAAGCTTCCACATCTTTCCTAAAGTGAGGCGACCAGAACTGCACACAGTACTCCAAATGTAGCCTAACCAAAGTCCTGTACAGCTGCAACATCACTTCACGACTCTTGAATTCAATCCCTCTGCTAATGAACGCTAATACACCATAGGCCTTCTTACAAGCTCTATCCACCTGAGTGGCAACTTTCAAAGATCAATGAACATAGACCCCAAGATCCCTCTGTTCCTCCACCTCACTAAGAACCCTACCGTTAACCCTGTATTCCGCAATCTTATTTGTCTTTCCAAAATGGACAACCTCACACTTGGCAGGGTTGAACTCCATCTGCCACTCCTCAGTCCAGCTCTGCATCATATCTCAGTCCCTTTGCAGCCGACAACAGCCCTCCTCACTATCCACAACTCCACCAATCTTCGTATCATCTGCAAATTTACTGACCCACCCTTCGACTCCCTCATCCAAGTCATTAATAAAAATTACAAACAGCAGAGGACCCAGAACTGATCCCTGCGGAACTCCACTTGTAACTGGGCTCCAGGCTGAATATTTTCCATCTACCACCACTCTCTGACTTTGACCGGTTAGCCAGTTTTCTATCCAATTGGCCAAATTTCCCTCTATCCCTTGCCTCCTGACTTTCCGCATAAGCCTACCATGGGGAACCTTATCAAATGCCTTACTAAAATCCATGTATACTACATCCACTGCTCTACCCTCATCCACATGCTTGGACACCTCCTCAAAGAATTCAATAAGACTTGTAAGGCAAGACCTACCCTTCACAAATCCGTGCTGGCTGTCCCTAATCAAGCAGTGTCTTTCCAGATACTCATAAATCCTATCCCTCAGTACCCTTTCCATTACTTTGCCTACCACCGAAGTAAGACTAACTGGCCTGTAATTCCCGGGGTTATCCCTATTCCCTTTTTTGAACAGGGGCACAACATTCGCCACTCTCCAGTCCCCTGGTACCACCCCCGTTGACAGTGAAGACGAAAAGATCATTGCCAACGGTACTGCAATTTCCTCTCTTGCTTCCCACATAATCCTAGGATATATCCCGTCAGGCCCGGGGGACTTGTCTATCCTCAAGTTGTTCAAAATGTCCAACACATCTTCCTTCCTAACAAGTATCTCCTCTAACTTACCAGTCCGTTTCACACTCTCCTCTTCAACAATACGGTCCCTCTCGTTCGTAAATACTGAAGAAAAGTACTCATTCAAGACCTCTCCTATCTCTTCCGACTCAATACACAGTCTCCCACTACTGTCCTTGATCGGACCTACCCTTGTTCTCGTCATTCTCATGTTTCTCACATATGCATAAAATGCCTTTGGGTTATCCTTGATCCTATCCGCCAAAGATTTTTCATGCCCTCTCTTAGCTCTCCTAATCCCTTTCTTCAGGTCCCTTCTGGCTATCCTGTATCCCTCTACTGCTCTGTCTGAACCCTGTTTCCTCAACCTTATGTAAGCCTCCTTCCTCTTTTCAAGACATTCAACCTCCCTCGTCAACCAAGGTTCCCTCACACGACCATTTCTTTCCTGCCTGACAGGTACATACATATCAAGGACACGTCGTATCTGTTCCTTGAAAAAGTTCCACATTTCCACGACATCCATCCCTGACAGCCTATGCTCCCAAGTTATGCTCCTCAGATCCTGTCTTACAGCATCATAATTACCCTTCCCCCAATTGTAAAACCTACCCTGTTGCACGCACCTATCTCTCTCCATAACCAAGGTGAAAGTCACAGAATTGTGGTCACCATCAGCAAAATGTTCACCCTCTAACAAGCCCATCACTTGTCCCGGTTCATTACCGAGTACAAAATCCAATATGGCCTCCCCTCTGGTCGGACAATCTACATACTGAGTTAGAAAAGCTTCCTGGACACACTGCGCAAACACCGCCCTGTCCAATCTACTTGATCTAAAGAGCTTCCAATCAATATTTGGGAAGTTGAAATCGCCCATGATTACTACCCTGTGGCTTCTGCACCTTTCCAAACTCTGTTTCCAGTCTGTTTTTTCATGTTCTCCTGACACCTCTTCTGACAGTGTTGCAAACACCTCACTAGCCCTGCCTACCAACTTGGTCTGAATCAACATAACACAATCTCTGGCCAGCTCTTCTATTAAGCCATTTTCTCAAAGGCAATGAAAAAGACTTCTACATTTTTTTTCAAATTTTTTTAATCCGAAATCCTGAAATCTGAAAAGCTCCAAAGGTTTCTTCATGAAGTTTTTTTTTATTAATAAGGTTGTTTGGCATGCAAACAATTATCTCAGCTCCAGGGCCACTTCACGCATGTCACTCAGATTGGACGAGGGTTGGCGTGGCCGACCACCAGCAGGCCTCAATACTGTCTCAGGGCCCATAGTACTGACAGTGAGTCTGCTGTTCCGTACGATTTTTAAAAAATTTCACTGTCAAACTATCACTTATTTCAAATTCCGCAAACAGCTGGTCCCAAGTGTTTCGGATAAAGGATTGTGTACCTGTATTTGGACATATTCGTATATATGGAGAAAAGTGAGGACTGCAGATGCTGGAGACCAGAGTTGAAAAATGTGGTGCTGGAAAAACACAGCAGGCCAGGCAGCATCCGAGGAGCAGGAGAATCGACGTTTCGGGCATAAGCCTTTCTTCAGCTCCTCGGATTCTCCTGCTCCTCGGATGCTGACTGGCCTGCTGTGTTTTTCCAGCACCACATTTTTCAACATATTTGTATATATCCTTACCAGGCTGTTGGCTACAATGAGTTTGCTCATCATCACTTCTATCTTTTACTTTTCCACTGTCATTTCAAGTCATTTTGCATAAAGTTCCAACCTTAGTGTTTCCAACACAAACATTCTTTCCCTTTCTTTATCTTTTCCTCTGCTTTTAATTGTAAAGCAGTTTAAGCAAACTGTTTCATTCCTTTCTTCTCTCTCTTTCCCTTTTAAATTCACTTTCTAACTCCAATCGTCTCATTTGCAATTTAATTTTTTCTCCACTGCACTGGACTCTTTCTCTGGTATACCTAAATGCATGGCTAACTCCATTACAATTTCAGCTTCCTTAATATCCCAAGTTAAACCCAATTTTAGCCTGTTTGCTAATTCTGCAAGTGTCACCTTTTTCTGTTTTTGTAAACTTTCTTGGAAAATTTGGGCAGCATCTTCAACACCCAGAATCTCTTTAGCAATGTTAAGAGCCATTTCCCCACTATTGATTTAACCAACAAACAATTGAAATTAAACAGATTTTCTGTTTCTCACTTAAGTTTTATTTAAAGACCTAGGACGCTAGTCCCCAAATCTGTGTAGATCTGCTGGGATCTTTCTTACCTCAAACCTATTCAAATCTATCCAAAACTTGGCAAGAGCCCCCAATCTGTTATAAAGTGGAGGTTGACCCCACTCTGAGAACTAAAACCAACACACCAAAAGAGAAGCATTTCACTCTATAATCTGTAAATGAGTGTGGAAAGTAGTATAACCTGCTTTTCAGCAACTTCTAGCGGTTAAAGGAAATAAATCCCTGACATTCATTTTAAAATCAACAAGTAGCAATTTATTTATCTAACTCTAACAGTTAAGAAATTAACTAAACTCTTAACGAACTGAATAAATCCCTTCTAGCTACTAACTATTCCTGAATGAAACAAGTTTCTGATGGCAGCTGTACCAATAAATACGAAACCCATGCATATAACAAATAATAAAATATAGTCTCTTGAAATTATAGCCAGGTTACATGTCTTCTGGAATGTTCTGTGCCTTCTCCGTTGACCCTTCTGTCAGGAAAGCCTTCTCTGTTTATTCTTCTGTCAGGAATATTCACTAATTGTGCAGTTGTGCTGTTGTTATTTAGCTGGTGCTTTTTCTAAGACAGAGGTGAGGATATGGGAGCCAGCAATTCTCTCATGAGAGCTGAGGGCCATTAGCTCGTGCGGATTGCAGATATCTCTGGGGTCATTGTCCAACTGCCCCTTTCTTTTATACCCATGATGATGTGCTGAAAATGTGTTGCTGGAAAAGCGCATCAGGTCAGGCAGCATCCAAGGAACAGGAGAATAGACGTTTCAGGCATAAGCCCTTCTTCAGGAATGAGGAAAGTGTGTCCAGCAGGCTAAGATAAAAGGTAGGGAGGAGGGACTTGGTCCGGAGTTCGTGCGGGATCAGTCGGTTCCGTACGCAGATGCTGAGGAAGGAGATGTGGCTGTGGTAGTGAGTCTGTTTGAGAACGTGGCTGAAGAGCTTCTGTGCGTTTGAGAACGTGGCTGAAGAGCTTCTGTGCAATTCCAACGCCCCTCCCCCAAGTCGTTCCTCCCTACCTTTTATCTTTGCCTGCTGGACACACTTTCCTCATTCCTGAAGAAGAGCTTATGCCCGAAACATCGATTCTCCTGTTCCTGATGCTGCCTGACCTGCTGCGCTTTTCCAGCAACACATTTTCAGCTCTGATCTCCAGCATCTGCAGTCCTCACTTTCTCCTACCCATGATGATGTATCAATATTTCTTACAATAGGATTGGTCCTATGTTGTCAAAATCATCAGATTTAAATTTAATAGGTTTTTGGGTGTCTAAGTACCAGGTTCAAATTGATTGGCTAAGTTCAAAAGCCTGTTGTTTTAGTTAAACTGCTGTTTGGCATGCTAACTATATGGCCTTTTGATACAAATGTTTCAGTTCGGGTACTCTCTGTGCACCTGCAAACTTGATATCCATTTTAAATCTTCAAGCACTGGAAAAGTACCACATTTTAAAGAGACCACATAATGCTTTCCCCATTTTACAATTTTACAAATATCAAATTCTAACTTCCTACCTCCCAATCTACAACGAATCTACCCAACTTCACAACACTTCTTAACAACTCCATCCACCTATGCAGTCACCTTCAAGGATTGGTGGATAAGCACCCCAAGACCCTCGGTTCCTCAGAGCTTCCTAGTATTTGGCATTGAGTACTTCTTTGTCTTGTTTCTTCTTCCAAGGCATATTATCTCATGTTTATCAGGGATTCTAATGCAGGATGTGGGTTGGTCCTCGAGCCCTGAGCCGTGGATGTTGTCCTGCTCTATACGTTTGCTTTCTTCCATCCGGGTGGACCTTTGCTCTGTAGTCTCGCACTTGCAGCTCCTTCCAGTTATCTTGAGAAACTATCCAAATTGATTATTCCTTACTCCTTTCCCTCTATGGCTAGACAGAGCAGCATTTTGTGTTACTGACTACTCTGAGTGACCACCGTGTCAGTACTGCCTGATGGCAGGATAGAGGCAACATGTACCAAATCCTAATTCTTTTCTCATACTGTGAAAGGTGCATAATATAGGACTGTCCAAAATAAGCCGATGATTCATGATAGAGCAAATTTCAGCCAGAACTTTGCTCTTCAGCCACAGCTGAAGTTGATATCATCTAGCCAACCTAATGAGTCAGTTCTTTATCAGAGATCATCAAACCTGACTCCACTGCACACCTACTCACACAGGAATAGGAGTAGGCTATTCAGTCCACCAAGCCAACCCTACCATTCAATACCATCATAGCTGCATGTATTTCCCCATTTTGTATCTTTTTGTCTTCCATATATAATGTGATGAAAAGTGCTTTTATCTGATTATCATTTTTGGACGGTGGATTTACAAATGGAGAGAGAGGAATTTAGTCAGTTCTATGAAATTTTCTTGAGTTAAAAAAATTAGAAAGTTAATCATGAACAGTGACTAGAATACATAACTGTAACTTTCAGGGAGCTATTGACTTGAACCCCAAGGTCCCTCTGTACAGCAATGCAGTTCAGGGTCCAGCTATTAACTGTTTACTTTTCCTTAACATTTGATCTCTCAAAGTACCGGATTAAACTCCATCTGCCATTTTCCCGCCCATATTTACGACTGATCTATATTCTGCTGTATCCTTTGAAAATTTGTACCCACAGTGAGATTAAAGATCTTGGTCCAAGCCCCAGCAATCTCCTCTCTTGCTTTGCTCGACAACTTGGGGTAGATATAATCGGGCCCTAGGGACTTATTACACACCTTACAGTTCTTCAAGAGACCCAGCACAACTTAGAACTTAGAACATAGAAATGTACAGTGCAGAAAGTTGTCAAATGTGATGCCAAATTAAACTAATTCCATGTGCCAGCTCTTGCTCTATCTCCCTTCATTCCTTGCATAATCATATGCTTATCTAAAAGTCCCTTATTGTATCCGCATCCACCCCCACACCTAACAGTGCGTTCCAGACACCTAGGATTCTCTGTGTCAAAAATCAACCCGTCACATCTCCTTTGAACTTGCACCCCTCACCTTAAATGTATGTCCCCTCATATTAGACATTTCAACTCTGAGAAAAAGATTCTGAACATCAATCCTAGTGACCAGAATTGAACTCAATTGTCTAAGTGTGGCATAACCAAAGAATTATAAAGCTGCAACATAAACTGAATACACAATCAATAAAAACAAGCATGCTATATGCCTTCTTTACCACCCTATCAATTGAATGGCCACTTTCAGAGAGCGATGGACTTGGGCGGCACGGTGGCTCAGTGGTTAGCACTGCTGCCTCACAGCACCAGGGTCCCAGGTTCAATTCTCAGCCTTGGGCGACTGTTTGTGTGGAGTTTGTATATTCTCTCCGTGTTTGCGTGAGTTTCCTCCAAGTGCTCCAATTTCCTTCCACAGTCCAAAGATGTGTAGGTCAAGTGAATTGGCCATGCTAAATTGCCCATAGTGCTGGGTGCATTAGTCAGAGGGAAATGGGTCTGGGTGGGTTACTCTTCAGAGGGTCGGTGTGGACTTGTTGGGCCGAATGGCCTGTTTCCACACTGTAAGGAACTTAATCTAAAAAAAACCCCAAAATCCCTCTGTATATCAATGCTGTTCAGGATCCTGCAATTAACTGCATACTTTTCCTTCACATTTGATCTCCCAAAGCTCAGTACCTCACACTTACCTGGAATAAACTCCATTTCTCTACCAACATCCACTGTTCTATCCTTATCAATCATCTTTGTCATCTTTCAGAAGAATTCAATCAAATTTGTAAGACATGACCTACACTACATAAAGCCATACTGATTGCCCCAATTACATCACACTTTTCTAAACACCCAAAGAACAGTACAGCACAGGAACAGGTGCTTCAGTCCATTAGTCCCTGGACTCAGTCGGACAGGTCACGAGATCTCCGGGGAGCAGCGGAGTCTGTCGGGATAGGAGAGTATACGGTTTAAATTTCTTTTAGTTTCAGTTTTTCTCAGTTCCTGGATGCAGTTGGAGAGGTCACGAGGTCACATATTTGGGCAGTTGCTTTACCTGAAACACTACTTGGATAGTTTCCCCCACCCATCCTCCTCCTCGAACCAAAAACAATGTTCTGTGTGTCAGTTGGTAAGATGACAAGCATTTTCTTTCGTGTTTCATTGGTTTTTTTTCCTGTCAGTCTACTTGGGAATTTAGATTAGCGGGAATGGAGGGGAGGGCAGTTGAATGTTCTTCCTGCAGTATTTGGGAGGTAAGGGTCCCTGCTGACTTTATTTGTGGGAAGTGTACCTAACTCCAGCTCCTCAAGAAGAGTGTTAGGGAACTGGAGCTGGATGAATTTTGGATCATTCAGAAGGCGGAGTGGGTTATTGAGAGGAGTTACAGGGAGGTAGTTATTCCACAGCTGAGATAATGTTTGAGAACTCATTCGCTGAGGTAGTTTGGGCGGAGGTTAGAAACAGGAAACGAGAGTTCACTCTGTTGGGAGTATTCTATAGGCCTCCAAATTGTTCCAGGGATGTAAATGGAAGGATAGCAAAGTTGATTCTTGATAGGAGCGAGAGTAACAGGATAGTTGGAGAACGTTAACTTCCCTAATATTGACTGAGAATACTATCCTTCAAGTAGTTTAGATGGGTCAGTTTTTGTTCAATGTATGATGCGAGGGTTTTCTGACATGGTGTTTAGACAGGCCAACAAGGGGCAATGCTATATATTGGATTTAGAACTGGGTAGTGAACCCGGCCAGATGTTAGATTTGGAGTTCGGTGAGCACTTTGGCGACAGTGACCATAATTCAGTTATGTTCATAATAGCAATGGGCAGGGATAGGTATATACCACAGGGAAAGAGGTAAAACTGGGGGAAAAGGCAACAAGGATGCGATTAGGCAAGATTTAGGATGCATAGAATGGGAAGGAAACTGCAGGGGATGGACACTCTTGAAATGTGGAGCTTATTCAAGGAACAGCTACTGCAGGTCCTTGATAAGTATATACCTATCAGGCAGGGAATTGTCAAGAGAGGGAGCCATGATTTACTAAAAAAGTTGAAGCACTTGTCAAGAGGAAGAGGGAGGCTTATGTGAGAATGAGGCATGAAAGCTCAGTTAGGGAGCTTAAGAATTGTAAGTTAGCCAGAAAAGATGTAAAGAGAGGGCTAAGCAGAGCCAGGATGGGACATGAGAAGTTGTTGGCAGATAGGATCATGGAAAACCCTAAGGCCGTCTATTGGTATATCAGGAGTAAAGGAGTGACTAGAGTAAGATTAGGGCCAATCAAAGATAGTAGTGAAAGGTTGGGTGTGGAATCCAAGGACATGGGGAAGTGCTTAATGAATACGTTTGGTCAGTATTCACATTGGAAAAGGGCAATGTTATTGAGAATATGGAGATACAGGCTACTAGATTAGATGGGATTGAGGTTGACAAAGAGGAGGTTTTAACAATTTTGGAAAATCTGAAAATAGATAAGACCCCAAGGTCGGATGGGTTTAATCCTCGGATTCTCTGGGAAGCCAGGTCGGAGAATGCAGAGCTTTTGGCTTCGAATTTTATGTCATCATTGTCAACAGGAGTAGTACCAGTATAGCAAATTTATTCCCTTGTTTAAGAAGGGGAGTCGGGACAACTTTGGTAATTATAGGCCAGTGAGCCTTACTTCAGTTGTGGGTAAGGTGTTGGAAAAGGTTATAAGAGATAGGATTTATAATCATCTGGAAAGGAATAATTTGATAAGGGATAGTGAACACTGTTTTGAGAAGGTAGGGCGTGCCTCACTAACTTTACAGAGTTAATCGAGAAGGTGACAAAACAGGTGGATAAAGGTAAGGCGGTTGATGTGGACTTCAGCAAGGCGGTTGAAGGTTCCACACAGTAGGCTATTGCACAAAATAAAGAGTTTCAGGTTTGAAAGTGATTTAGTGGTTTGGATTAGAAATTGGCTAGCTGAAAGAAGACAGAGGGTGGTGGTTGATGGCAAATATTCATCATGGAGCTGAGGAAAGGCTAAGGGACTTGAGGCTGTTTCCATTGGAGAGAAGGTTGACAGGTGACTTAATTGAGATGTATAAGATAATCAGAAGGTTAGAGAGGGTAGACAGTGAGAGCCTTTTTCCTTGGATGGTGAAGGCTAACACGAGGGGACATAGCTTTAAATTAAGGGATGATAGATTTAGGACAGATATCAAGGGTAGTTTCTTTACTCAGAGTAGTATGGGCACAGAACAGCCTGCCTGCAGTAGTAGTAGTAGTAGACTTGCTGATGTTAAGAACATTTAAGTGGGCATTGGACATACATATGGATAATTTTGGAATGGTGTAGGCTAGATGGGCATCAGATTAAATGTTGCAGATCAGCGCAACGTCGAGGGCCGAAGAGCCTGTACTATGCTGTAATGTTCTATGCTCTATCTTCTACAATGTCCGTAAGGATGTGAGGACTGAAGATTAGAGTCGAATGTTATGGCGCTGGGAAAGTGCAGCAGGTCAGGCAGCATCCAAGGAGCAAGAGAGTTGACATTTCTAGTATCAGCCCTTCATCAGGAATTTCCACCATTTCTGCCACCTACAGTCAGACCACACCACCTGTGATATATTTCCCTCTCCAGTACTATCAGCATTCTGCAGAAACCATTCCCTCCGCGACTCCTTCGTTAGGTCCACACCCCTCACCAATCCACCCTTCACCTTCCCTTGCCACAGCAAGAGGTGTAAAACCTGCACCCACATCTCCCCCTTCACCTTCATCCAAGGCCCCAAAGGATCCTTCCACACACACCAGAGATTTTCCTGCACATCCAAACACCTCATCTACTGTGTCCATTACAATCAATGTGGCCTCCTCTACATTGGGGAGACAGGACTCCAACTTGTGGAATGGTTCAAAGAACATCTCTGGGACACACACACACTCCACAACCCCACTGCCCTTGTGGCCAACAACTTCAACTCCCCCTCCCACTCCGCCAAGGACATGCAAGTCCTGGGCCTCCTCCACCGCCAAATTCTAGCCATCTGACACCTGGAGGAAAAACTCATCTTCCAACTTTGGATATTCCAACCACAAGGCATCAATGTCGATTTCATCAGTTTCCTCTTCTCCCTCCCCCACCTCATCCCTGATCCAACCCTCCAACTCGGCACCACCCTCATGAATTGTCCTAACTGTCCATCTTCCTTCCCACCTCTCTGCTCCACCCTCTGCTCTGACCCACAATCACACCCCCACCTGTAGTCTTCTAAGCCACCTTCCTCCCAGCCTTACCACCTTCATATTTATCTCTCAGCCTCCTTCACCTGCCATAATGTCTGTGCCAACCATGATGCCATCCTAAACGAATCCTATGTGCTTGCACAATATCGGCATCCCTCTATTCCCTGCCTGTTCATGTGTCTATCTAAGCACATCTTAAACTTTGATATCATCTGTGATTCTACCACCTCCATTGGCAGTGCATTTCAGGCACCTATCCTCTCTGTAAAAACACTTCCCTCACACATCATCATCTTTTTTACCTCTCAGCTTAAACCTATGCCCCCTAGTACTTCACATTTCTGCCCTGGGAAAAAAAACTACAATTATCCACTCTCCATACCTCTCTTAATTATATATACTTCTACTAAGTCACTCTTGAGCCTCCAATGCTCTAGCAAAAACGACCGCTTTTCAATTCAGGCAACATCCTAGTAAAATTCTTTTGCACCCTAACAAAAGTCTTCATATCCTCCTGTAGTGTGGTAACCAGAATTGCACACAACACTCCAAATGTGGCATATTTAAAGTTGCATACAGCTGCAACATGACTTGCCAACTTTTTTACTCAGTGAATCAATCAATAAATTTAAGCATGCAATATGCGATTTGAGACCATCTGAGACAAATCAACACTCAACACCATGGAAGTGAAGAACTTCAGGAGGCAGATTTCCTGGACACTTGAGTCCACTGTCCAGTAGTTCATTATAGATGAGCAAGTCAAAACAGAAATGGATTACTGATTGCCCAGTGTTTCGCAAAAACCCAGCCAAAGGAAGTGAACCTCGAAGCAGTTCTCCAGCAGCTTGACTTGCCTGGTTTCACACCATTTCTGTAACTTGCCCCAGCCCTGACAACCTTTCATGATTCAAGCTGATTGCCAATATTTACCTTCCCACCAGCCGCCTCATCTCTAACCTCGGGAATTCTTCTATGATCCTTTGTCGGACTTCTCAGTCAGCTTTGACAAAGTTTTGGGACATTTGGTGCAAGTATCCAGTCAGTGGAGAAGGTCTGCTCAGTTAAGGGCACTACATAAATGTACTGCTTGTTGCTGTTGTTTCTGTTTCTAAGAAACCAACCAACATTCACGAGGTCACTTAGCCAACCTTTGGGCATTCAGCAGCTTGCTAGCAGGACAAAGGTGGGTTTTCCTTTCATAAGGCCATAAGGCATAGGAGTGGAAATAAGGCCCAGCGAGTCCACTTTGCCATTCAATCATGGCTGATGGGCATTTTAACACCACTTACACGCACTCTCCCCGTATCCCTTAATTCCTTGCAAATTAAGACTTCATCAATGCCTTGAAGACATTTAACGTCCTGGCCTCTACTGTGCTCAGTGGCAGTGAATTCCACAGGCCCACCATTCTCTGGCTGAAAACATATCTCAGCACTTCTGTTCTAAATTGACCCGCTCTAATTCCAAGGCTGTGCCCACGGATCCTAGAATGCCCACCTGATGGAAACAAATTCCCAGTGTCCACGTTTTCTAAGCCATGTATTATCTTGTAAGTTTCCATTAGCTCTCCCCTCAACCTTCTAAACTCTAATGAATACAATATCAGGATCCTCAGCTGTTCATCATATGTTAGGCCTACCGTTCCAGGGATCATCATGTGAATCTCCGTTGGACACGCTCCAGTGCCAGTATGTCTTTCCTGAGGTGTGGGGCCCAAAACTGGACACAGTATTCCAAATGGGGCCTAACCAGAGCTTTTTAAAGTCTCAGTAGCACATCGCTGCCTTTACATACCAACCCTCGAGATAAATTACATTGCATTTGCTTTCTTAACCATGGACTCAACCTGCAAGTCAACCTTTAGAGAATTCTGGACTAGCGCTCCCAGATCCCTTTGTACTTTGGCTTTAGGAATTTTCTCACCCTTTAGAAAATAGTCTGTCCCTGTATTCTTTTTTCGGAAGTGCAAGACCTCGCATTTGCTCACATTGAATTTCATCAGTCATTTTTTTGGACCACTTTCCTCAACTGTCCAAATCTTTCTGCAACCATCCTCCGCCGCCGTCCTCCTCCTCCTCAGAACTACCTGCCTGTCCATCTAACTTTGTATCATAGGCAAACTTCACCAGAATGCCCCTAGTCCCTTCAGCCGTGAACAGCTGCAACTCCAACATTGAACCCTGCAGGACCCAGGACCCCACTTGTCACGAGCTGCCATTCCCAACTCTCTGTCTTCTGTCTGACAGCCAATCCTCAATCCATGCCATCGTGGTACTTAGCGGTGGGCAGCTGCAAACATCTGACTGAAAGCTCAAACCGAGTACCTCACAACTTTCAGTCGAGGATGTTTACAGTAGCACACGCTGTTTCGGGAATCCTATCGGACAGTACCATCTCAAAATCCGCTAGCGGGAGCAAAACCGATAATTTGATAAAAGAAATTAAAAAATTGAGTTATCGATTGGATAGAGACTGCGAAAGACTAGGTTTATCAAATAAACAAATTAATTCGCAGCAGATTGAGCAAGGTCACCCAACGCGTGACTCACCGGAATGGGTAAGTCAGCTGTCAAAGGTAGAAAAAACATTCACTTACCACTTCGAATGAAGCCAACAATTGCATACAAACACCCAACTGATAACTCACACCTCCAAAAATAAAATCCAGCTAAGAATGCCTTATGTTCGCTCAGAAGTCGATTTCCTAGCTTCTCCGAGCGGACGAAATGGAGTTGTGGAAAATCCCCAAAGTGCTTAACCAATTTATTAAGCAGACCTTGTCCAGGCCGTGGGTTCGAGCTGACCACAGACAGTCCAACGGAAGAACAAGTCCACACCAGGGACAGCTCGCTTATCAGACACTTTTTGTACATAATCACATAGGATTCAAATGACACAGCTAGGATGCACTGATAACTTCACCTTGTAGGTAACGTTCGTGAAATAAATCTTTTGGTCTTTTGTTTAAAAAGACTTTAGGTGACTTTATTGAATTCAAAAGTAAACTGGGAGAGATTTTCCTTTGTGCTTCTTAAATCTCAAACTGTTCTCTAAAACAAAATGCCCCTAGCCTCAGGAGACCATACTTTTTTTTCGTTGGCACTTTGTAAGACAAGCTGTTGTAAAAGCCCGATATTTGACGAATAAACTTCTGAGTCCCCAAATTAAATAGAAGATTGAACAGCAGCTCCAGCCCCGAGAAAATTAAACTCCCAGACTTTAGCGAGAAAACGTCTACATCTCCCACACGGTCTTGCTTGAGTACTGGAGTAAGACGGTCATTTCCTAGTCAGCAGGTGAAGCCGATGTGGAGTTCTAAAGCAATCAGCTTCATTGCCATTGACTTTGCGCGACTTCAACTTCCTAGCAACCCGCATATCCTCACTGCGTCCAGTTAGTAGCAGAACAAAGCAGAGCTTTATCACAGCAGAGCAATCCAGCATTCCAGGAATTCTTAACATTTGGCACATTAATTCAAGGTTGGAGGGGGGAGGGGAAATATACTTCCTCAGATACACACCCATAAAGCTACCAGTCCAGCACCAACATGCTTCTATTCCAAGAAGTATACAGCACCAGGTTATAGTAAAACAGATTTATTTGGAAGCATAGCTTTCCAAGCGCTGCAGCTTCATCAGGTAGCTGTGCTCCAAAAGCTGTGCTTCCAAATAAACCTGTTGGACTATAACCTGGTGTTGTGTGATTTTTAACTTTGTCCACCTCAGTCCAACACCGGCTCCTCCACTCCATAAAGTATGTCTGCTAACTGTGGCCAATTAGGGAAAAAATGACAGATTAACATTTGATTCCCTTAGCAGTCGATGAGATGTAAAAGACTCAAATTCATCAAAAGCTGAAATATCACATAATCTTTTACCTTCTCTTCTCAGTCTCCAGTTCATTTTGAAGAACATATCAAACAGATCATGTGTTTCTAAAGTCAAATCAAGGCCATCTCTGATCAGAAAGACAACAGCGTATTATTACTAGAGTCATCAAGTCATACAGAATGGAAACAGACCTTTTGGCCCAAACTGGTCCATGCTGACCATGGTGCCCACTCAGCTAGTTCCAATTGCCTGCATTTGGTCAATATCCTTCTAAACCCTTCCCATCCATGTACCGATCCAAATGTTTTTTTAAATGTTGCTATCATACCTGTCTCAACCACTTTTTCTGGCAGTCCATCCCATGTACACACCACACTCTGCGTGAAGAAGTTGCCCCTTAGGTCCTTCTTCAATCTTTCCCCTCTCACCTTGAACCTATGCCCTCTAGTTTTCAAATCCCCATCCCTGGGAAAAAGACTATATGCATTTACCCTATCTATGCCTCTCATAATTTTATACACCTCAATAAGGTTACCCCTCATTCTCCTATGTTGCAAGGAATAAAGTCCTATCCTGGCCAACCTCTCCCTATAACTCAGGTCTACTAGTCCTGGCAATATTCTCATAAACCTTCTTTGCACTCTTTCCAGTTTAACTATGTCTTTCCTATAACAGGGTGGCCAAAACTGTGCACAATGCTCCAAGTGCAGTGTCACCAACGACTTATGCAACTATCATGTAACATCCTGAGCTCAATGCTTCGACTGATGAAGGGCAGAATGCTAAATGCCTTCTCCACCACCCTGTCTACCTTTGGCATTGCTTTCAAGGAACAATATCCTTGTACTCCTAGATCCCTCTGTTCCATAACACTCCTCAGGACTTTACCGTTTACTGTATAAGTCCTACATTGGTTTGACTTTCTCAAGTGCAACACCTCACACTTATCCTTTTGAACTGTATTTGTCAAACCTCAGCCCACATCCCCATCTGATCAAGATCCCTCTGTAGTTTTTGATAATGTTCCTCCGATCAATGATAATCTTAATTTTGTACCATCTGTAAACTTATTAATCATGCCTTGTACATTCACATCCAGATCATTTATGTAAATAACAAATAACAAAGGCATGCCACTAGTCACAGGCCTCCAGTCCAAGAAACAACTTTCAACCATCACCTTCTGTTTCCTACCATCAAGCCAATTTTGAATCCAAATAGCTAGCTTTCCTTAGATCTCATACAACCTAACCTTCATGACGAGCCTGGCATGTGGGACCTTGCCAAAGTCCATATAGACAACATCCGATGTCATACCCTCAGCTATCTTCCTGGTTAATTCTATAAAAAAAACTCTAAAAGATTTGTCAGGCATAACTTGCTATGCAGAAATCCATGCTATCCCCAATCAAGGAGGAGAAAGTGAGGACTGCAGATGCTGGAGATCAGAGCTGAAAATGTGTTGCTGGAAAAGCGCAGCAGGTCAGGCAGCATCCAAGGAGCAGGAGAATCAACGTTTCGGGCATGAGCCCTTCTTCAGGAATGAGGAAAGTGTGTCCAGCAGGCTAAGATAAAAGGTAGGGAGGGGGGACTTGGGGGAGAGGTGTTGGAAATGCGATAGGTGGAAGGAGGTCAAGGTGAGGGTGATAGGCCAGAGTGGGGGTGGGGGGGCGGAGAGGTCAGGAAGAAGATTGCAGGTTAGGAAGGTGGTGCTGAGTTCGAGGGATTTGACTGAGACAAGGTGGGGGGGAGGGGAAATTAGGAAACTGGAGAAATCTGAGTTCAAACCTTGACTATCCAAATGTTGATTGATTCTGTCCCTCAGTGTCCTCTCCAACAACTTGTCTCCCTCTGATGACAGTCTCACTAGCCTATAGTTTCCTGACTTTTCTTTGCTACCTTTCTTTAAAAATGGAACACTGGCCACCCTCCAGTCTTCCAGAACTTCACCAGTGGCCAAAGGTGAAGCAAAGATCTCTGCCATGGCCTCAGCAATTTCTTTCCTAGCTTGCCACAACATCCGAAGACGGACTGGATTAGCCCCAGGGGACTTATCCACCTTAATATGCTTTGAGGCTCTGAATGTAGGTTTGCTCTCTGAGTGGGAGGTTCGTTTTCAGACGTTTTGTCACTATACTAGGTAACCTCATCATTGAGCATCCAGATGAAGCACTGAAATCAAGCATCTGAAAACAAACTTTGCAGCTTAGTAAGCAAACCTACATCCAAACCTCAACCTGAGCCACAAATCTTCTCAAAACTCGTTAACGCTTTAAGTTCCTCTCTGGTAATATGTATGCAGTCCAAAACATCCCCACTTGTTTCCCTTATTTCCCGAGCATCCATGATTCTCACCTCAGTAAACACTGAAGAGAAATATTCATTAAAAATCTCCCCCATCTCCTGTGGCTCCACACATAGATGGCCATGCTGATTTTTAAGGGGACCTGTTCTCTCCCTAGACACCCTTTCACTCTTAATATAACTATACAACCTCTTGGGATTATCTTTAATCTTATCCGCCAGATCTATCTCATACACCTGTTTTTGCTCTTCTGATTTTTCTCATAAGTGTGCTTTTACAGTCATCTAGGGATTCACTTGAGCCTAATAATTTAAATACAATGTATGTCTTCTTCTTTTTCCTGATCGGAGGCACAATATTCCTTGTCAGCCAGGGATCCCTAAGCCTGCCAGCTTTTCCCTTCAACCTAAAAGGGACACACTGTCCCTTGACTCTTGATATCAAACTTTTAAAAGCTTCCCATTTGCCAGTTGTTCCTTTGCTTTCAAACAGACTTACCCAATTGATCTTTGCTAGATCCTGCTTAAAGGCCCCAAAATTGGCTCTGCTCCAGTTTAGCACCTTAACCTGTCCTATCTTTATTCATAACTATGTGTAAACTAAGACAGTTATGGTCACTGGACCCATAGTGCTCTCCAACTGATATTTCAGTTACTTGTCTGACCTCATTTCCTAAGAGGAGGCACAGTGTTGCATTCTCTCGTGTAGGGCTCTCTACATATTGATTTAGGAAATTGTCTTGGACACAGTTGATAAATTCCAAATTGTCCCAGCCTTTTACACTCTGGATGGCCCCGGTCAATACAGGGGAAATTAAAATCTCCAACCTATAGATATCTACAATCTCTCTACACATCCAATCCACAGGTTATTTGGGGGTCTATAATACAGTCCCAGCAAAGTGACCATCCTCTTCTTGTTTCTAAGTTTTAACCATATGGTCTCATTTGATTATCCTAAAAGGGCAACTCCCCTTCTTGTTTATTTTGACTTCTGATGTTTTATATCTAATGTTTTAACTAACAGCAACCCAGAGGAGAGTTAAATGACATCCAGTTCATAAACTCCATCCTTTTTGAAAAAAGAAAGAGGTCATTCAACATTGCCAGCTGAGGCAATTCTACCATTTCACCTCATCATCTCAGAATAAGGGATCATACAATAAGGAGAAATTTCTTCTCTCTGACAATGTGTCTATGCAATTCTTCACTGGATTATCAAATATTCTCAAGGCTGAGGTAGACAGATTTTTAATCAGTAAGGGTATCATGGGGAAAAGGCAGGAAAGTGGAGTTGAAAATGGTTCGATCAGCCACGCTTATCTCATGACGTGAAGCTGCTGGTGTTGGATTGGAGTGGATAAGATCAGAAGTCACACAATAAGCTCACAGGCACAAAATTATAGGCAGAGATATTAAGTCTTATTGAAGTCGGTGAAGCCAAACTACTGCAACAAACAGTGAAAGATGCAGGTCCCAGCTCCCTGCAATAGCTACATTTTAGTAGGGGTTCTCATAGCAACTCTTTAAACTTTAAGAAACCTAAATCTATCAAACTTCCTGTCCGAAAGCATTGTGACCACGTGGAGGCATATTGCTTCTGTGACCACATTAACCCAGTGGATGATGAAGATCTGAAACAAAAATTGTTGGAGAATCTCAGTGGGGTTGGCAGCAGGTGTGGAGAGGCCCTTTTGTGTCCAGAGGCCCTTCTGCAGAACTGACAGCAGCTAGGAAAAGGTAAGTGCTGAAGGCCAAATGTGGGAGGTGTTAGTGGGGGGGTTGGGGTCTTGAGTTTAGTGGTGGAAGGGGTCTGTATTGCAGAGATGGAGACCAGAGAGAGAATGGCAATTGGGCAGACAAAGGGATGGATGATATTATGACAGCGAGAAAGAAAGCTGTTAATGGGGACCATAAGTCAGTAAAAATTGATGGACTGCTCATAAAGCCCCACAGCCTCCAACTCACAGCCCCCCAAATCCCCATACTATATCATGACAGGACCTGGACTGTTGGGGGGTGGATAAAGGACATAGAGTCACACTGTCAGAGAAATGTACAGCATGGAAACAGACACTTCAGTCGAACTCATCCATGCTGACCAGGTATCCTAAATTTGCCAGCACCTGGCCCATATCCCTCTGAACATTTCCTATCTATGTACTCATCCAGATGCCTATTAAATGTTGTAATTGTATCAGCCTCCACCACTTCCTCTGGCAGATCATTCCATACATGCACCACCGTTTGCGTGAAGCAGTTGCCCCTTTTAAATCTTTCCTCTCTCACTCAGCTCTAGACTCCCCAACCCAGGGAAAGGACCTTGAGAGAAAGTAAGGACTGCAGGTGCTGAAGAGTCAGAGTCGAAAAGTGTGGCATTGGAAAAGCACAGCAGGTCAGGCAGCATCCAAGGAGCAAGAGAGTCGATACTTTGGGCATAAGCCCTTCATCAGGAATAGAAAAGACCTTGTTATTTACCCTATTCATGCCCTGCAGGATTTTATACACCTCTATAAAGTCACCCCTCAGCCTCTGATGCTCCAGTGAAAAAAGCCCCAGCCCATCCAGCCTATTCAGCCTCAGCCTCTCAGGAACGGCTGAGGATCCTGGGATTGTATTCATTGGAGTTTAGAAGATTAAGGGGAAATCTTATAGAAACTTACAAGATAATACATGGCTTGGAAAGAGTGGACACTAGGAAATTGTTTCTGTTAGGCGAGGAGACTAGGACCCGTGGACACAGCCTTAGAATTAGAGGGGGTAAATTCAGAACAGAAATGCGGAGACATTTCTTCAGCCAGAGAGTGGTGGGCCTGTGAAATTCATTGCCGCAGAGTGCAGTGGAGGCCGGGATGCTAAATGTCTTCAAGGCAGAGACTGATAAATTCTTGATGTCACAAGGAAATAAGGGATACGGGGAGAATGCGGGTAAGTGGAGTTGAAATGCCCATCAGCCATGGTTGAATGGCGGAGTGGACTTGATGGGCCGAATGGCCTTACTTCCACTCCTATGTTTTATGGTGTTATGGTCCTTATAGCTCAAATCCTCCAACCCTACCAACACCCTTGTAAAGGTTTAGAAGGGAAGTGTTCCCGCTGTAAAATTATTCAACTTAATATTGCGTGTTGAAGACTGAAGGGAGAGGACGCTTGTTCTAAGAAATTACTCTATTCCTTTTGCCGCTGTGCCTATTTCTTTGGACAAGTTGGTTCCTTGCCGAACCAACAGATTCCTTCACCTGCCTCCAACACTCTCTCTCCACCTGGACACCTCTGTCTAGCCTTTTACCTGTATTTAACTGTTCATAGAGAACTTTTGCCATGACATCATGTGCCTTAATTTCTCTGTCCCTCTCACGCATTCTAAGCTAATACAGTACCCTCTGAATTGAATGCACTTTATGCTCTCTGCACTAACCCTGCTTTATAATCAAGCCTGTTGACAAGACTGGTGTTGTTGTTTTATGGCATACTGACCTCTACATTGCTGAAGCTGAATGCTAGCTTTCAGACACCTCCTCCTATCTTCCCCTGGTCTATGACCTCTCCTTCGAACATCAGGCTATTGTGTCCATGCTGGTCACTAATCTCATTTCACTGTAAGTAATCTAATCTAATCAAACCATTGCAAGGAAATAGCACAGACTCAAACTTTGCTAGTCGTTTTAAGCAGGTATACAGTGGATATTCCAGGAGTGATGCAGCTTAGTTTTAAACAAAACAGAATTTATTTGCAAGATGACTAAAGAAATTGAGGGTTTGGTTAAAAAAAAGATGTCAGGTATAGACAGGATAGATCGAGCGAATCCTTAGAAGAGTATAAAGGAAGTAGGAATATACTTAAGAGGGAAATCAGGAGGGCAAAAAGGGGACATGAGATAGCTTTGGCAAATAGAATTCAGGAGAGTTCAAAGAGTTTTTACAAATACATTAAGATCACAAGGGGAACTAGGAAGAGAATAGAGCCCCTGAAAGATCAGCAAGGCGGCTTTTGTGTAGAGCCACAGAAAATGGGGGAGATACTAAATGAGTATTTTGCATCAGTATTTACTGTGGAAAAGGGTATGGAAGATATAGACTGTAGGTAAATAGATGGTGACATCTTACAAAATGTCCATATTACAGAGGAGGAGGTGCTTTTTTGATACGGGTAAAGGTGGATAAATCCCCAGGACCTGATCAGGTGTACTCTAGAACTCTATGGGAAGCTAGGGAAGTGATTGCTGGGCCTCTTGCTGAGATATTTGTATCATTGATAGACACAGGTGAGGTGCCTGAAGACTGGAAGCTGGCTAACGTGGTGCCACTGTTTAGGAAGGGTGATAAGGACAAGCCAGGGAACTATAGTCCAGTGAGCCTGACGTCGGTGGTGAGCAAGTTGTTGGAGGGAATCCTGAGGGACAGGATGGACATGTATTTAGAAAGGCAAGGACTGATTAGGGATAGTCAACATGGCTTTGTGCGTGGGAAATCATGTCTCATAGACTTGATTGAGTTTTTTGAAGACGTAACAAAGAGGGTTGATGAGGGTAGAGCGGTAGATGCGATCTATGTGGACTTCAGCAGGGCGTTCGACAAAGTCCCCCTTGGGAAACTGATTAGCAAGGTTAGCTCTCATGGAATACAGGGAGAACTAGCCATTTGGATACAGAACTGGCTCAAAGGTTGAAGACAGAGGTTGGTGGTGGAGGGTTTTTTTCAGACTGGAGGCCTGTGACCAGTGGAGTGCCACAAGGATCGGTGCTGGGTGCTCTACTTTTTGTCATTTACATAAATGATTTGGATGTGAGCATTAAAGGTACAGTTAGTAAGTTTGCAGATGACACCAAAATTGGAGGTGTAGTGGACAGTGAAGAAGGTTACCTCAGATTACAACAGAATCTTGAACAGCTGAGCCAATAGGCTGAGAAGTGGCAGATGGAGTTTAATTCAGATGAATGCGAGGTGCTGCATTTTGGGAAAGCACTTACCACTTAGTGGTAAGGTCCTGAACAAAGAGACCTTGGAGTGCAGGTTCATAGCTCCTTGAAAGTGGAGTCGCAGGTAGACAGGATAGTGAAGAAAGCGTTTGATATGCTTTCCTTTACTGGTCAGAGTATTGAGTACAGGAGTTGGGAGGTCATGTTGCGGCTGTAAAGGACATTGGTTAGGCCACTGTTGGAATATTGTATGCAATTCTGGTCTCCTTCCTATCGGAAAGATGTTGTGAAACTTGAAAGGGTTCAGAAAGGATTTACAAGGATGTTGCCAGGGTTGGAGGATTTGAGCTATAGGGAGAGACTGAACAGGCTGGGGCTGTTTTCCCTGGAGTGTCAGAGGCTGGGAGGTGACCTTCTAGAGCTTTACAAAATTATGAGGGGCATGGATAGGGTAAATAGCAAAGTCTTTTCCCTGGGGTGTGGGAGTCCAGAACTAGAGGGCATATGTTTAGGACGAGAGGGGAAAGAAATAAAAGTGACCTACGGGCCAACATTTTTCACACAGAAGGTGGTACGTGTATGGAATGAGCTGCCAGAGGAAGTGGTGGAGGCTGGTACAATTGCAACATTTGTATCAGTACATGAATAGGAAGGGTTTGGAGGGATATGGGCCGGGTGCTGGCAGGTGGGACTAGATTGGGTTGGGATATCATGTCGGCATGGACAGGATCTGTTTCCATCTCTATGACACTATTAACAAATGAAACACAAACAAAGGAGAGCAGCATATAGAATAGCTTAACCTATCCAAAATCCCAACAGAGTATCCCAACTTAATGTTGCTGTTCCAAATACTTGCATCAATCCCCATAAACACCCCTTGGCATGAAAGGTAAAATCAAATACAGGGTCTTACAGGAGAGAGAGAGATTCAGCATGGAACACCTTCTTCCATGGAACTGTTTCTTGGACCGGCAGCCTCAAAAATGACTGTTTTCAGTGAACAGCCAGATTGCTAGAACCAAACCAATCTAGAGGAAGGCTGAGCTGGGATAACTGGCCACTCCCCTTTAATTGTACAAGTGTTTTTTTTTAACTTGAAAGCCTTTTGCCTGAGCAGTATCTGTTTTCTATTACCAAATTGGCCTTAAAACCCATCCAAGCCTCGTCTTTCGGAATTGCTGCTTTTACAACCCTGAAAAAAAAAGCCAAGGGCAGCATAGTCTTGTTAAAGGAGCAGCATCGTCACACCTCTCCTGCTTAAAAAAAGGAACCATCAACATCCAAACATGGCTTCTTTTTAAAACCCCTTACAACACACATACACAGGACAACCTCGATTATCCGAATGAAACGGACAGGGAGTATTTTGTTCGGATAATCGAATGTTTGGATGACTGATCTGATGGCCGCAGAGAGTGGGTGTGAGACCAGGTTGCAGTTCCCCCGGTGGTTGGTGGTATTGCACATTCCTCTTGCTACAGTATGCCATGGCCTTGGATCTAGCTCATTCCACTTGGTATGTTCTCTTATTTAAGCTTTTATTTAATACATATCTATTCTGTTACAATAGAGGATCTTTTTTTCAAATAGATTATCATACTTCAAGTGATACAATGTAAGATGGAGCAGGAGATTTTTATACCCTTAGGTCTAAGGTTTTGACATCGTCACAGTTTATCCAAGCAACGGAACCTTGAAATCTTGTTTGGATAATTTGGATAATCAATGTTCAGATAACTGAGGTTGCTCTGTATATTAGGTTGACAATAATGATGCAAAAAACACGACTACATTCTGTTTCAGTCTTACTCCTGCCACTGAACAACACTGTTTCTCATTCAAGTCTCCACAATGCATCGGCAATCACACTTTCTCATCTTGCCACATGCACAATTTTCAAATTGAATGGCTGTAAACACAAGTGCCATCTAAACAGTCTGGAATCTTGTCCTTAAATTTCTCCACAAATTTCAATGGGTTATGATGAGTGCATATAATGTCACAGATATGTTACTGTAACACAAACATTGAAATGTTGCAATGCCAATACCAATCTCAAAGTCTCCTTCTCATTTGTCAAATATTTCTGTTGATGAATGTTTAATTTCCTGGAGAAATACCTGATAGGTCTTTCGATCTTCTTGTTGTTTTCCTGCAAGAGCACAGCACCGACACCCACATCACTTGCTTCCATAGTCACCTTGATTGGCTTTGCATAATTAGGTCTGGCTAACACTGGGTCAGTGGTTAATACAACCTCTGGGCTGTCAAATGCCTTCTGGCAGTCTGCTGTTCACAGAAACCTCTTGCCTTTCTTTTGCAATTCAGTGAGTGGAGCAGCCACACTGCAAATTTTGATACAAACTTTTGATAAAATCCACTCAATCTCAGGAATTGTAGTACTGCTCTTTTTGTCAATGGTATGGGAAACTCTCCAATTACGTTTGTTTTTACATCCTGTGGAGCCTTTGTCCCTGTCCAGTAATATGGCCCAGGAAGGTGACTTGGGTTTTGGTAAATTAACTTTTAGCCAGGTCTGTCTCCTGAAGGAAATTGAAAATTCTAGTAAATGTTGAAAATATTCCTTCCATGTGTGACTAAAAATCACCAGATCATCTATATACAAGACACAATTGGGTAATCTGGAAATGACCTTATTGGTTAGTCTCTGAAATGTGCCTGGCACATTTTTCACACCAAATGGCATGACTTTAAATTGATATAATCCATTTGGCATTACAAAAGCTAAAATTGTCTTCACTCTTTCGGACAAAGTACCTGCCAGTATCCTCTGAGCACATCCAAATGAGAAATATAAGTTGCTTGTCCTATCTTTTGAACACAGTCTTCTAAACGCGGAATTGGATGCGCATCAGTTATTGCAACTGCATTGATTTTGCGATAGTCCACACATAACCATTGGGTACTATCTGATTTTGGCAGCATTTCTATGCATGAGCTCCAGTCACTGTAACTCACTTCAATTATGTTGTCTTGGAGCATGCGTTCAATCTCCTTTTGAACCTTTGGAGGGTTAATCTTCTAAGGATATTGCTTAATTGCAATAGCATCTCCTAATTCTACATCATGCATAATTAGGTTAATACTTCCCAGCTTATTTCCACATATTTGGGGCCAGCGACCATAATTCGGTTAGTTTTAAAATAATGATAGAAATGTATAGTCCAGATCTAAAAGTTGAAGTTCTAAATGGGAGAAAGGCCATTTTTGATGGTATTAGGCAAGAACTTTCAAAAGCTGATTGGAATCAGATGTTCGCAGGTAAAGGGATGGCTAGAAAATAGGAAGCCTTCAGAAATGAGATGACGAGAGTCTACAGAAAGGGTGAAAGGAAAGGCTGGTAGGTATAGGGAATGCTGGATGGCTAAAGAAATTAAAGGTTTGGTTAAGAAAAGGAAGGAAGCAGATGTCAGGTATAGACAGGATAGATTGAGTGAATCCTTAGAAGGCTATAAAGGCAGTAAGAGTACACTTAAGAGAGAAATCAGGAGGGCAAAAAGGGGACATGAGGTAGCTTTGGCAAATAGAGTTAAGGAGAATCCAAAGGGATTTTAGGACATTAAGGACAAAAGGGTGACTAGGGAGAGAATACGGCCCTTCAAAGATCAGCAAGGCAGCCTTTGTGTGCAGCCACAGGAGATGGGGGAGATACTGAATGAGTATTTTGCATCAGTATTTACTGTGGAAAAGAACATGGAAGATATAGAATGTAGGGAAATAGATGGTGATATCTAGAAAAATGTCCATATTACAGAGGAGGAAGTGCTGGATGTCTTGAAATGCATAAAAGCGGATAAATCCGCAGAAAGGGATCAGGTGCACCCTAGGACTCTGTGGGAAGCTAGGGAAGTGATTGCTGGGCCTCTTTCTGAGATATTTGTATCATTGATAGTCACAGGTGAGGCGCTGGAAGACGGGAGATTGGCTAACGTGGTGTCACAGTTTAAGAAGGGTGGTAGGACAAGCCAGGGAACTATAGACCAATGAGCCTGACATGGGCAAGTTGTTGGATGAATTCTGAGGGATAGGATGTACATGTATTTGGAAAGGCAAGGACTGATTATGGATAGTCAACATGGCTTTGTGCATGGGAAATCATGTCTCACAAACTTGACTGAGTTTTTTGAAGAAGTAACAAAGAGGATTGATGAGGGCAGAGTGGTAGATGTGATCTATATGGACTTCACTAAGGCGTTCGATAATGTTCCCCGTGGGAGACTGGTTAGCAAGGTTGGATCTCATGGAATACCAGGAGAACTAGCCATTTTGATAAAGAACTGGCTCAAAGATAGAAGACAGAGGGTGGTGGTGGAGGATTGCTTTTCAGACTGGAGGCCTGTGACCAGTGGAGTGCCACATGGAATGGTACTGGGTCCTCTACTTTTTGTCATTTATATAAATGATTTGGATGCGAGCATAAGAGGTACAGTTAGTAAGTTTGCTGATGACACCAAAATTGGAGGTTACCTCAGATTACAACAGGATCTTGATCAAATGGGCCAATGAGCTAAGGAGTGGCAGATGGCATTTAATTTGGATAAACGTGTGCATTTTGGGAAAGCAAATCTTAGCAGGACTTATACACTTAATGGTAAGGTCCTAGGGAGCGTTGCTGAACAAAGAGACCTTGGAGTGCAGGTTCATAGCTCCTTGAAAGTGGAGTCGCAGGTAGATAGGATAGTGAAGAAGACGTTTGGTATGCTTTCTTTTATTGGTCAGAGTATTGAGTACAGGAGTTGGGAGGTCATGTTGCGGCTGTACAGGACATTGGTTAGGCCACAGTTGGAATATTGCACAATTCTGGTCTCCTTCCTATGGGCGGCACGGTGGCACAGTGGTTAGCACTGTTGCCTCACAGCGCCGGAGACCCGGGTTCAATTCCCGCCTCAGGCGACTGACTGTGTGGAGTTTGCACGTTCTCCCCGTGTCTGTGTGGGTTTCCTCCGGGTGCTCTGGTTTCCTCCCACAGTCCAAAGATGTGCAGGTCAGGTGAATTGGCCATGCTAAATTGTCTGTAGTGTTAGATAAGGGGTAAATGTAGGGGTATGGGTGGGTTGCGTTTCGGCAGGGCGGTGTGGACGTGTTGGGCCGAAGGGCCTGTTTCCACATTGTAAGTAATCTAATCTATTGGAATGATGTTTTGAAACTTGAAAGATTTGCAAGGATGTTGCCAGGGTTGGAGCCTCGGGAGATTGAAGGATGACTTTATAGATGTTTATAAAATCATGAGGGGCATAGATAGGATAAATAAGGTGAGAGGGGAAAGATATAAGAGACCTAAGGGCAACATTTTCATGCAAAGGGTGGCCAGAGGAAGCGGGGGAGGCTAGTACAATTGCAATATTTAAAAGGCATCTGGATGGGTATATGAATATGAATTGGAGAGATATGGGCCAAGTGCTGGCAGGTGGGACTAGATTGAGTTGGGATATCTGGTCGGGATGGACAGGTTGGACGGAAGGGTCTTTTTCCCTGCTGTACATCTCTATGACTCTATGATGTACGATACCAATAACTCTTTCAGATCATTTGATGCATCTCACAAA